>NC_060275.1:110264391-110537943 GCF_021613505.1 Equus quagga
GTGGAAACCACAGCGTTAGCTGTTCAAGGTGCCAGAAATAGGGTTTACAGCTGGAGATTTAATGAGGGAAATTCTGGTAGCCAGGATCTGAGAGAGCACCACATATTTTAAGTATATACTCTTCACGAATCTCTAGCTATTACATAAATTATGCATGTGTTAGGGAGACCCCAGGGCCAAACAGCATCAGTGGGGAGTGTGGGAGCTTTAAAGATGGAGCTGCAGGGGGAGGGATCTGTGAGTTTTTGCCTCTATAACTGAGTACATTCTTAAAAGTCGGCAGCCCAGGAAGCAGAAAGCTGAAGCCCCTTGGTTTTAAAATGTCAGAAAACAGAGTCAGAAGCTAGTACCAAGCTGTAGATTGCACAGGAATCAGAGAGACGCTTCTAGGGGTTTGGGATAAAACATCAGCAGAGGGAAACCACAAGAACAGCATAGGGATCAGTTTCTGTGAATTGCAGGGAGGAAAAATTTTGCTGTGTGAGTTCAAGAAAATTAACTGCCGTCTAGGCTAGCAGTTGCTTCGGCACATTTTCAACAATATCCAATTTTCAATCCCAAATTATTAGACATGGAAAGAAATAGGAAAATGAGACATATTGAAAAAAAGAGGCAGTCAAGGAAAACAGAGTCTGAGTAGGTCCAGACATTGGACTTATCAATCAAAGATTTCAAAACAGCTATTACACATACATTTAAAGAATTAAAGGAAAATATATTTTAAAATGAAGGAAAATATGGATTCAGATAAGGAATAGCAAAAGAGATATAATAGGTCTCTCTTATGACTGGGTCCCCTGCAGTCTTTAACTCAGATTTCTCAGGAGTCTCCAGTAGTCCGTCAGTTACAGTTCAGCTTTTCTTAGCCTGATGTTGGTTCCCACGGTCTTTGCGCCTCTGCTCCTGTAAGCTGTGATTCCCTGTATTCACCTCTCTGTCTCTCCGAATTCAGGGGTAGTGATTTGCCCCGTGTCCTACCCAAGAATAGTTGTTGATTTTTCAGTCTGTTCAGCTTTCACTTGTTGGTAGACAAAGTGGTGACTCCCAAGCTCCTTATAGGTGAAAGCTGAAAACCCACTAGTCTACTTTTGGTCATATAAATCTGCCTATTATGAACATTTCATATGAATTAAATCATACATTTGTGGTCATTTGTGACATTTCTCGAGGCTCTCTTCATCTTTCTTCTTTCTTCCAAGTACACGATCCCTCATTTACCTTCACGTTTGTGGATTCTTTCTTCTGCCAACTCAGATCTATCATGCAGCCTCCTCTATTGAAATTTTTATTTCAGTTATTGCACTTTTGTACACTTTAAGTTCCATTTCTTTAAAAATAATTTGTTTTTATTCCTATTTGCTAATTGGATGGGACACTGTGGCCTACCTTCCTATAATTCTCTAAGTGTGGTTTCATTCAGATCTTTGAACAAACTTACAACAGGTGCTGAGAAGTGTCTGCTAAACCTACCAATTGTGACCTCTATGACAGTGTTTATTGTCTGTTCTTTTTCCCGTGTATCGTTCAAACATTCCTTTTTCTTTGCAAGTCTCATTTTTGTAGAAAATTGGACAATTTAAATCATATATGTTAGCAACCCTGGATAATGATCCCCCCCCAGGTGTTGATATTGTTGTCTTTGTTTACTTTTTTATTCATTTATTTGTTTAGTGACATGATTGAGCTAATTCTGCAAACTCTATTTTCTCACACTGTGCAGCCTCTGATGTCCCCAAGGAGACTTTTTCCCTTGGTTTTTATTGGCCTGGCTACATAAGGGTGACTCCTGCATCAGCATATGACACTTTTTGTTCAGAATTTATTCTTTAAGCCCCTTGGTCACTTAGATGTCTATCCTTTACCATGGCACATATGTGTACCCAGGAGGCCAATATCATAGCCCAAGGAGTTTACAGATTTTTACACCATTTTACTAGGGATGCTGTAACAAAGTACCACAGACCGGTGGTTTGAACAACATGTATTTACTATCTCATAGTTCTGGAAATTAGAAGTCCAAAGTGAAGGTAGTGGCAGGGTTAGCTCCTTCTGAGGACTGTAAGGGAAGGATCTTTTACAGTCCCCTTTCCTTGGCTTCTAGATGGCTGTCTTCTCTCCACGTCCCTTCACATCATCTTCCCTTTATTCATATCTGTGTCCAAATTTCCCTTTCTTATAAGGACACCAGTCATAATGGACTAAAATCCACCCTAATGACCTCACTTTAACTCGATTACCTCTCTAAAGACCCTATCTCCAAATAAGGTCACATTCTGGGGTACTTAGGGTAGGACTTCAACATACAAGTTGAGAACACAACTCAACCCATAACACCCATATTCAGCCAGGGACTAGTAGCTTGGATGTTGTCTCTCTAGTTGGTCCTGAAAAGGTGCAAGCTTGGTCTTGCAAACAATATGTCAGCCTGCCAGGAGTGAGTGTGATCTTATTTTAAGTCTGTCTTCCTAGGAATTGACCCTGGGTCAGAGCAGCTTAATTTTCAGTTTGTTCAGAGGTTCTCCTTCACGCTTTGGGCTTCTGCCCTACATTGATGGGTCTGGGTAGAGCTTGGAGAATGTTATCAAGTGTGCCTCATGTTTTTCTCTGATTGCTTGTGTGTGAGTGCAGGCTGGCACATGTGCACAGTCTTCTTGATCCAGATTTGAGTTAGTTCCTAGGAGGCCTCTTGCAGCTTTTCACTTTCTGAGTTCTCTCTATGAAACTTCTGGCTGCTCTGCTATTTCAATTGTTTCCCTGTAAATCATATGTACTTAAGATGTTTCTAAGTTTGGCTCAACCCAAGGTTGTTGCACAGAGGTCAATTACAGCAGGCAAACAAGTGTCTGCTGTTTTCAGGACAGTCCTGCAGAGATCTAGCATATCAATCTCAATGTCTTTCTTCCCCACACCCCTCGAAGCATTTTTACAATCATACCAACTCCTCAAATAGATGACCTGTAAAACAGCAGAAGCCATGTCTTTCACAGTGAAGGACTTCCCTTGGTTTCACAAAGCTGAAACTCTGACTTCTTTTTTCTCAAAGTCTGAGCATTTGCTACCAGTTTTCTCTATGATTTTTGCATCTTTATGGATTCTATTCGTGGCCTATATCATTGAATATCATGCACTGCATTTGAGCTTCTGAGAGAACTGAAAGACCCATTATTTGAGAAATTGTGACTTTTAGAGTATTTGATTTCTTATTCTAGGGAGGCAACTGTCTAGAAAACGGCCATATATTCAGATCTCTAGAAGAATGCAAGGCAGAGTAAGTCTCACAGAGGTATTTCTGTGGAGGAGTATTGTTTGGTGACTATACTTGATGACTACAAAGATGAATGAAACTGTTCTTGTTCCATGTATATAAATTTTAATGTTATCTCTGGTCATGGAACAATGAATATACCAGTAGCCAAGGCTTCTCCTCACTGATGCATTAGTGCCCTCGACCCTGATTACAAAATATAAAACTTTCCAAAAATGTATTATAGCTGTGACTTTATATTAGCTGAAACTGGTGCTCAGACAGGCTTGCCAAATTACTTGTAGACATTATATAAAATTATTGCTGATTTTAAGTGTGAGGGTCACCTAATGATTTCATGTGCTCACTTCTTAGACTTAGAGGCAACTCAATTTAATGCAACCCTTCTGTGGAAGTCAAATTCTGTTTTAAAAGGCCATAGAATTCCCCTTTTCTCATGAGACATCATGATCAATAATTGTGGAGAGCTCTATTTATCTGATGTATTATACATTGGCAGACTAGATGAGTGTCCTGAACACATAATTAATTTTTATAGCAACTAGCCATACTTTGTTTGGGCAGGCTTTATTCTTCTAATCAAATTCAGATTTATTTACCTATTAAAAGGCAAAAAATACTTTTAAAGTTTCTGGATTGTATTTATACACAGGCCCTACATGAGTCTCAATAATGTTTCTTTGTCTTGAGAAAATGCAGGTTTACAAGTTCCCATTATTTTGATTTCCAAATGCAAAATATCAACTATCTACCATTTAGAAAATTGATATGTGTGCATTTCAGCTCTGAGAGCTCCACTTTTGGGAGACGAATATCACGTATGAATAAAAAGTTGATATCTTAGCCAATACATCTTTCTCTTCTAGGTACTGCTGCCTGATTGTCTATGGTCTAGCAATGATCAGCAGAGTTGTTACTAAACCAAAGTGAGTTTGCTTCTTGGTAAATTGAAATTAAAGCCTTCACCAGAAGAAGTTGTCACACAAAGTAAATTTTACTTGCAGCAAATAAGGAGACCACAGGGAATCTTTCCCAAAGCTGTGCCTCCCCAAGCAAGGGAAAACAGGTGTCATATTTTGGGTGTGGAATGAATATTCAGAAGGAAAGTTTCATCATCACATGTAGAGGTGGGTGTAAGCTTGCAGAGACATAGCTTGAAATCATGCTTTCACATACATCACACGTTGTGCTAATGAGGCTTAAGCTCCTCCTGGGGTGGAGATCTTAGCATTAAAATGAAGTAACGGTAACTTTTGGGGCACTTTGAGGCCCCTCTGCACAGGCATCACTCTGTTCTTTTCTTAAAGATTGGCACCTGAGCTAACAGCTGTTGCCAATCTTCTTTTCTTGCCTCCTTCTTCTCCCCAAAGCCCCCCAGTACATAGTTGTATATTCTAGCTGTGAGTACATCTGGTTGTGCTGTCTGGGATGTTGCTTCAGCATGGCCTGATGAGAGGTGCTAGGTCTGCGCCCAGGATCCGAACCAGTGAAATTCTGGACCACCAAAGTGGAACGCGTGAACTTAACCACCCAACCATGGGGTCAGCCCCAGGATGTCACTCTTTTGTTGGGGTTTGGAGCAATTTGGTGTGGTTAGTGGTTGCTTGTCTTCCTGGAACAGACCTGAGAAACAACTTTGAGGAACTTTTAAGTGCTCTTGAAACTTCTTTTAAGTAACTCAGGGTGGTTAGCTGGTGACAGAATGAAGTCAAGAAAGCTAACTCACTGTTGTGATGAATTGGTGACAAACAGCTTGATGTTTCCTGGCCTTAGTGACTCCATTTGTTTTTGTTGTTTTATTTTGTTTTGTTTGGGAGTAGCATTATAGATTGCATGGAAAGGGAGGACTAGCCCTCAAAATCCCTCCTTGTCATTTATGCTTTGCTCAGTATAGACATTTCATTCATTTTGGACCCCTGACTTGACTATAGGGAGAGTCTGCAATGGGCTTATGCCAGTGCTACTTCAGCTAGTATTATAAGCAAACATGGAAACTAGTGAATTGAGATTCTTGACAGCAGTGGAGAAGACTAGACAAGAAGTATAGTGATCCTCAACAAACCATAACACTGAAATTCAAAGCCTTGAATTGCTGCCTCCCACATGAATTCTGACCTTGGTCTTGTGATTGCCCTTGGCCAATGAAAGGTAAGCAAATGTGACATAAGTGGAAGATTGGTAAGCATTTCAGCACTTGTACATTGAAGCTTGTTTTTCATTGGAATGCTGTTGGAATCTAACTATTTTGAAAAAAAGCTCAATATACCACAGGGAGGGACCAAGAGAAAGACAGATATCCCAGACTTTCACCTATGCCCACTAAGGTACAGACTCATGAGTGAGGCCATTTTGCATATTGTAGCATAAATCACTATCTGACTGCAGCTGCATGGAAGACATCAAAGGAGTCCAGCAGAAGGACCAATCAATGTAAAACAAACCATGAGAAATACACAATTTATCTTATCTTAAGCCATTAAACGTTGGAATGGTTTGTTACACAACAGCAGACAACTGAAATTAGTCGTACTTTTGAAACTTTAATGTACATTTGAGTCCCCTGGGTATCTTGATACATTCCAGATTATGATCCAGTGGTCTGGGGGCAAGGTTGGAGATTCTACACTTTCTACAAGCTCCTAGTTGTGGCTGGTGATGCTGTTCTGCAAGACCATACTTTAAGTCACAAAGTTCTAGAGGACCAATAATTCACTGTTTTGATCTTTCCTACGACCATTTCTGGGAATCTCATTGTGTTAAAAACTCAGATAAATCCTCTTTTTTAAGGTTTTTTTTTACTAGGGCAGTGAGGATGGTAGATACGCCATCCTAGTAATATATATGGACAAATATGCCATTGTATACATGCCCATTTATGTAACCCAAGTTTTTGGTGCCTAGAGAAATCTGAAAATCTGCTTCAGGGGAAGTATTTCCTTTAATGTTCAAATATAATAGCTCTGTCTCCAATAATTAATCATCCATTTCTTGTTATGATAAATTCCTATGCCATTGAATTCTGCTGCATGATTGGCTCCATTGAATTTGCAATCTTTTTATGCCACTTTTCTCTACACAGCAATGCTTCTAGTGCTTTCCTTCCCCCTACATGTTTTATAAATGCGCTGCTTATTTATGCAATGAACTCTTATTGAAGTTTTGGAGTAACAGAGAATTCAAGGTACATCATAACACAATCAACAACTTAAAACGCAGTGTGAAACATTTTATAGAATTGGTTTTGTTTGTTTTTTCTGGCCCTTGCTTCTATTAACGCCTCAATTAATGTCATCCTCTCCATGCACTTTTCCTGCACTGTGCATCTGTCAACCTTAACTCCTAATATTGCTGTTACTTTTTTCAGAAGATTAATTTTGCTCTCCATCATTTATCCAAATTAGGCTTCTGATTTAAATGTGTTGATCCTAAACATATTAAGGTGGTCTGCTGAATTTGTTATGGCCAAGCACTTGAAAGAATCCTGCATATGATTATATTAGAGCTGTGACAATAGATTTTTGACTTCAATAAGTTCTCTTTTATTAAAACAACTGAAAATGTGTTTTTAGAAAAACTAAGTGGAGTGATTGGAGGGTAACGTTGGGACAACAGTCAAAGGAAAAGATAGCTGCGCCTGAACTTACTCATCTCTTTTGTTCCTAGAAGCTGAATATGATCCCAGTCTCTGACTTTTCCCATATTCAGAATCCCCGCCTCTCTTACAAGAACAGATCACCTGATCATTTTTGCAAGTTCATTTCTGCCTCATCCTTTCAAATCATTATTCTGCAGTAATTGAGAGGAGGGATGCAAGGAGTTATCATATAGAAGAAAGAACTTGTTATATTAGCGATGAGGAGAGCTCATACACAGACAACACTAATATTAACAAAAAGAGTTGGGGATTTGAAGGTGGGTAGACATGGACCTTTGGCTTTGCCCCCCACTAGCCACATGATCTCCAGAAAATGTGGGGTTTTGCTTTAGCCTCAGCACTTAGCATTGATACCTGGCATGTAGTAACCATTTCACAAATTTCAGCTGATTTTTTTATGTGGTTTTCAAAGTGTCTAACACAAAACCAATAAATTATCCATTCAAAGACTCTGATCTAATGGTGTAAAAACACATTATAATTTCAAATATTCTTTAAAGGAACTTTATTTATATGTTTCATTGAGAACCACATATACTATCTTATTCACAGGCAATATTTAGTTGTGAGAAATGTGTGAAAAAACAATCTTCACTAACGAGACTGAGAGCTGAGGGAAAAGGGGGTAAGGAGCACTAAGACGAGTTAAGGGGCTAAAATAAAACATTAAAAAGGAAGTGTGAAGTCTTCAAAATAAATACATGGTGTTAATTCTGCGATTGGACTTCCCATATCAGTCCCCTAAAGAGCATTCAGTTAATTACAGCCTTTCTACCGAAACGTGAACCTTAAAACCATTTCCACATCCTTATTTTACACCTTGGTCTGTTTTCAAACGTGTACTTAAGATCCTGATTGGTTGAAATTCAAGTTGGTATAATACACAAGCAAATGCTCCAGTTCTTGCATTTCAAAACAAAATTTTAAAGTGTTCAGAGGGCTTGGAAAATTTATTATCCCTTTGGAAGCAACTCTTTTAGAGACATACATGCATTTTCTTTAAATATTGCTAAATTTTATATGAAGTTTTTATCTTATCAATATTGGATTCAATGTACTCTAATTCATTATGCTTCAGTGAAATTCACTTCTATGTTAAATCCAAAGATTGAGATTAAAAAGGAAAGTTGTAACTGACTTTACATTTTTATGATGAAATGATAACTTTAATATTTTATTTTAAAGAAACTGCAAGTTCTAGAAATATAAAGATATATGCTGAGGTTTTTATTTCAAAACTTTGAATGTAATCAAATGGATGAAACAATAAAGAATAAACCAATAAAATGGCACAACTGACACAGCTGTATACTAATATAGAAACTTTGAAGTGTCATTATAATTCTAGTCAATAGAGACCAGCTATGTAGCTTAAAATGGATTATGTAAAGCAAATATTGCAATTTATCCCTTTTATCAATGGAAAAGATACTAAACTTATTGTTATTAGAATTTACTTAGATTTTCTGAGATCAGCTTCTCTAAGGGAAAAACATTTAGTAAGGCTTTCTCTAACTTTTTAGTGGTTTTCTTTATCACATTTTGTACCTAATTTCCTTCATCATTTAGAAAGAGCAGATAGCATTCAATTAAAAAGAGAGACTTTTCAGCACTCTTCTTCTAAAATTACCTAAATAACCTATTATCTGTGGGGCTATGTCTGATCATAGTTTTTTACCTGATTGTATTTTGTAAACATTAAATGCATACTGATAGATATATAGGACAATGAAATGGAGTAACTTTACTGGCTTATTCAACCAATGTGAATCAATTTAAACAATGTAAGCTTAAAATGGAAAACAATGTAAGCTTAAAATAGAAAACAGTAACAAATTAGAAATGCATTTCAGTGACTTTTTATAAAATAAGTCTTTTTCATTCAAATATAACATTCTTACAAGAAAATACACAAATCAGAAATATATAACTCAACAGATTTTCTCAAAATAAACTGATCTGTGTAGGAGATCAAGAGATAGACATCCTCAGCACCAGAAGAAGCCCCAATGACTGACCTCAACCTTCCGCAAAGATCACCACTATCGTGCCTTCTAATGGCATTACTTAGTTTAATTTTTACTTTAGAATACTATTTTGTGTCTAGTTTTGGTTTGGTACTCTCAATAATATGTCTGAGAGGCTTACACATATTTTGTGTAGCAATAGTGATCCATATTAATTCTTGTGTTGTACTCCATTGTAATAATTTTCCTTAAATTATTTACCCACTTTAATATTATTTTCCAGTTAGAGATTTTAGTTTATGATGACATAAGCTTGTCTTTTGTACCAATTTGTACTCATTTCTTTTGCATATATGCCAAGGATTAGAATTTCTAGTTTGAAAAGCATGAATATTTTCAACTTCAGTGCATATGCCAAACCATTCTCTGATAGGTCTGTACCAATTTATACTCCCAGCAGCAGTGTATGAGATGTCCAGTTGCTCCACATCATTGCCAAACCTTGATTTTGTCTGCTTACTTTAAAAAAATAGTGATTGCGGAATCAACTTACTGAGTTATAGTTTACTTAAAATAGAATGTACACTTTTTGAGGATACAATTCAGAAATTTTTGACAAAAATATAACCCCATGTAATCACCATCCCAATCGGTATACAGAACATTTCTATCACCCATCAAGTTCCCTCATGCGCTTTTCTGTCAGTCATTCCCATCCTCAGCCCCAAGTAACTAATAATTTGATTTCTATAATCATTAATTATTTTGTCTGTTATCAAACTTCATATAAATGGAATTATACTATAGGTACTCTTTGTGACTGACTTATTTTGATCAGCATAATGTTTTTAAAATTAATCTATGTTGTTATGTGTATGTAATTTATTTATTTTTACTCATGAGTAAGGTCTCATTGTATGGATATACCACAATTTACTTTATCTCTTCACCTGTAAACACAAATTTGAGCTGTTTTGAGTTCTGGGCTATTATTGGGGGAGGCGGAAGCTTCCATAAATGGTACAAGCTTTATGTGTACATGCTGCCAAGACCAGCTAGGCAGCCAGTAGAAGGGGTGGATGGAATTAATAGACAGAACACAATCTATATTGTTCAATGAGACCGGGGGCCATCAGCCTCAAGGACTGAGGTGAGGTCCCTCAGATCACCAAATATTTATTTGCGGGTAAAGAATCACAAGCAATTACAATAGCAGAAACTCATGCCTGCAGGGACATGCAGGCCAGAGTCCAAAGGTTCTATTCTACATGTCCTGAAGCACACCAGCCCATCCCAGGTCATTCCCTTGGGGAGTATCTTAAGGACAATCAGCAAGGTATGCAGGCAGTGTTCTGTTCCTGCAAGGGCCCAGCATTCCTAAGCCCCTTGCCTTCCTGCCCGAAAACATTTTCCCCTACGGCCTGAGAGGCCAAAGCACAAGCAATCTGGTATAATGATTATGAGAATCAGCAGATCACAGATGCCCCCAGTCACCCATTTGGAATTTATTTCTCCTTAAGCTTAAAGCCTAGCAAGAATGTTGCTATGGTCTCCTGCAGCATGTATATATTGATGCGGGATCGGTGAGCCGAGGAGTCAAAAGAAAGATTTCTTAGACTCTTAAGATCTGGCAGTAGTGCTCTTTTATTTAGAGAATAGAATAGCATGGGGACAGGACCCATGGGCAGTCAGGGCTGCTGCCGGCATGTTGCTGCTTCTGCTGCCGCTTCTGCTGCCAAGTTGGGTGGAGAGTAAGGCTAAATTTAAGGCATAAGGATGTGAGTTATCTCTTTATAAGACAAAGAATATGTAAAAAAGTTAAAATGGTGTCAGTGCCCATATAGTCCGGCCATTTGGCGGTCCCACAAATTTTAGATAACAATCAAACCAGATTGAGTAAATGGTAGAAGTCACCACTTGAATATTATCCTCAGCTAAAGACAAAGGAGGATTTGTTGGGGGGGGGGGGGTCGGTTACATGAGGTTGCCAGACAGTAACCAACTTAAGTTCTTGCCTCTGGCATTAAGAGTTTCTAGAGATAAGGCCATCCCCCTTCTTCCTGGCACAGAGAGGGAGGTATCTTCACAGATAGAGGTTTTCCTTAGAAATGTAAATCTTTCCCAACAAAGCGACAAGCAAATTCCACTCCTTGGAGCCTGCTTCTCATCTGTAGTTTTAAAAGTAACCAGCCTAAAAATCCTCATCATAAACCATTTTAAAATTAAGCAGCCTAAAAATCTTCATCACATATGGCTTGATTTTTCTTGAATATAGGTAGAAGCAGAATTAATTGCTCAGTCATACGGTAAGTGCATGCTTAAGCATCTAAGAAACTGCCTAACTGGTTTTAAAAGTACTTGTACCATTTGCACTTTCACCAGGAATGTGTGAATTTCACTTGCAAGAATTCTTCATCAAAGTGTGAGAGGGTCAGATTTCATAATTTAGCTACCTGCTAGATATGAAATGATATTTTTGCATGACATTAATTTGAACTTGACTAAAGATATCAAGGATATTTCATGTCTATATTGGTCATTCATATCTCCTTTTATAAAATAGTTAAATCTTTAGCCCATTGTTAAAAAAACATACTCTCGATGTAAGTCCTTTATCAGAAAGATTCATCACAATATTTTACCTAGTCTGTGGTTTGCAGTGTCATTTTCTGAAGGAATTTTTTGAAGAAAACAGAAGTGTTTAATTTTATCAAAGTCCAATTTATTATATTTTCTTCACATTCATGGTTTGTGCCTTTTTTGGCATAAGTTTCCTATTTTACAATTATGAAGATTTAGCCAACTATTTTTTCTAAAAGTCTTATGGTTTTCATTTGAACTTTAAATCTACAATCCACTTCAAGTTATCTTTTGTGTATAATTTGTGACAGAGAGCAAGGTTCATTTTTTTATACCAAAAAACTTGCTTTTTCAGCAATTTGTTGAAATGATAACACTTTCACCATTGAATTGTGTTAGTCTACAGTTAAATTTGAGGACAATTATTATAATAATATCTTCCTATCTGTAATCATGACATATCTCTCCATTGACTTAAATATCCTTTAATTTCTTTCCACAGCCCTTTTGGGCTTTTAGTATATATAATCTGCACATATTTTATTAAGCATATTTCTAAGCATTTTATGGCTTTGATGCTATTTAAAGTAAGCTTTTAACTCAGATTTTAATTGGGAATTGCTGGTATATAGAATTAGACTTGTTTTTATATGTTGACTTTTTACCTTTATTAATTCTAGTTAAATTTGGGGCAAGATTTCTTAGGATTGTCTACACATATGAACATATTGACTGTAAGAAAGAAAATTTTTCTTTTTTCCTTCAAATATGTCTGCTTCATCTCTTATTGTTTCTTTGTCTTACTCAATGGCTAGGCCCTTCAGTCCAAGGACGATTCTTCTGGTGGTGACAGAAAATGTCCTTTGTTCTCGATGCACTAATTCACAGCTAAGTATTGTATGAGTTACAGGACTTTCCCAGATGCCCTTTATCAGATTAAGGAAATGACCTTATGTCCCTAACATGCTAAGAATTTGTGTCACATGTGGTTTTTAAATTTAGGCAAATGCCTTTTCTACATCTATTGAGAGCATTGTATGATCTTTATTCTGGTAAGTATAAAATGTGTTGATTTGCAAATGTTAAACCAACTATGCATTCCTTGGATAAAATCTGTTTTGTCACAGTGTAATCTCCTTTTTATATATTTTTGGAGTTGCTTTGCTAATTGCTAATATTTTTAAATAAATTTTGTGTCGGTATTCAAGAAGGTTATTCACCTGTGGCTTTAATTTTTTAAGCATCTATGTATAGATTTGCTGTGGGGTTCTTCAAGCCTCATATAATGAGTTTAAAATGGTTTCTTCCTTCATGATTATCTGAAAATATTTATGGAAGATTGGCATTATTTCCTTTTCAGGTGTCTGGTAGAATTCACCAAGGAAGCTTTATCAATCTGGAATATATTTTGAAGAAAAGATATAATTTTGAATAAAATATCATTATTAAATAGGAAGACATTCAACCTTATTATTTCTTCTGGTCTCAGTTTTGGCAAGTTTTGTTTATTTTGTTTTGAAAGAAATTTTCCTGTTTCATCTATGTTGTTACTTTTTTTGCCATGATAATCGGCCCAAAAAAACTCTCCGTTTTTATTAATTTTTTTATTCCTCCTAACGTTTTATAAAGAATTCTACTGCTAATCTGTGCCCAATGCTTAGATAGCATATATTGCCTTCACAGGAATATTAGGACTTCAATTACATCATGACTTCTGTAAATTACAACCCTCTTTCAACTGGATGGTTCTCAACAGCATTTGAATACACTGAATACACTTTAATCCTAGAAAGCATCAATTCCTCACAGATGCTTCTCTTTTCTTGAGCCCACATACTGTTCTTGTTGCCACCCTATAGCTCTTCCACCTGAACAAACTCCTTGCACTTCTACTGAATTGAGGAAAAGATATTAATGAAATTCTAAATAGCCAAATGTTATAAACAAAATGAAAAGGTTTGTACTTGAAGATATTTTTACTAGGAGCCCAGCCACTGAGAGAAATACAAAGGTATCAACTTGGTGTTTAAAATGTTTTAGGCTTATAGCCAGAAAAAATGGCAGCAATTCTAAATAAAATAAAATGAAAAGCTCATCATGAATGAAATGAAAGAAGAGGCATTTTCCTGACATAATGGCTAAGTTTGTGGAAGCCAGGTTAGACAGATAATAAAGAAAAAAACAGATGTACTCTTTCCAAAATGACATCAGATATAGGACTGAGAAATAACTGGAATAATTAGTGTCAGTATATCTGGAGGGATGAATGGGGTTGATGAAATTCTAATAAAGGAATTAAATGAAAATCTTTGAAAGAAATCTCAAATAATTCCCCCAAAGGAAGCATAAAAAACTTTTAGAAAGATTTGAGAGAATGAATGGAATTTCCTGGTTGAGAATTTAGGCATCATTATGGCAATACTACTAAGTTAGAAACAAATAAAAATAAACATATAGGAACTTTGGACCCAAAACAGGGTTGCCACACATCCAGAGGGAATATTTCAGTAAATATATGGGGTCAGGTATATGAGGAAAAGAATTGGTGGACATGCCACTGTCAAGGCTTGAGGTAGGTGTTGAAATTATAGGAGCATACATCCTGAGTAGACTGTCCAATTCGGAAAGCACTTGGAAATGTATTCACAAACAGATGATTTCTGGGGGACTCCTATTGTGTGAGCCTAATATATCTCACTAAGGCAAGTGGAGAGGCGTATAGCTTGATATACCTTGGAATAGGACATCGGAAGAGTGAAGAACTTAAGAGAGTATACTTGGAAATATACTCGTTGTATATGTGTGGCACCTTGTCACCAAAGGAAGTTGAAGATGTGGCACTGGATAGCCTTGTACTCAATTTAACTCTGAAAGGGCAGAAGCTCAGATATCACATCATGAATGGAAATTAGGATATTTAATCAGATATTCATTGAATGGAAACAAAAATACTTAAGTGAGGCCCGAACACTGGCACACTTACCATTCAGCTGAATCGTTTGCACACAGGCACGTCTTCAAAGCACTGGAAGAAGAAGTGTGCATGTGACGGGAGGGTCCTCCCGGTTTCATTTATGTTGCCAGCTGGTGGATTCCTGACTGCCATAGTACTGAAGTGAAAATCAAGTAGATATTTTTTTTCTTTTCTCCTGTATTTTTCTCTGTTTTCCCACCCTTCTCCAAATATAAATAAATTGCTTTCACACACTTGACAATTTCCAGAAATAGGTATTTGGATTGAATTCTTTCCTGGGTTCTAGAAACACAATTTTGATTCAGAAAGTTTCTTTAGAGATTGGAGGTTTACTTGTGGTTTTAAAAATGTGTTGATTTCTGATTGATGTCACAGTAATCTTACATAGTCTAATGAAAATTGTGTTTCTTAAAAATAATAGGACATGTGGCAGACTACCAAACATATTAATTTAACTTTGCAAATGCTGAAAGAAGTTTATAGCTGTTGGTAGGATAAGATGACAGTATAGCTGATAAATAAATATAGCTCCACCCAGATTATATGGATAAAAATTCGTGATTTAGATTGAAGCAAAAGAGAAGGTAGAAGAGGGGGATAGGAGAGTTTAATTATTTTGGTAATTATTGTCAACTATATATATTCATATATATATTCAAAGACAGTTTTACTGATGTAATACATACTTAATGAAGGATGTATGAATACTAGGTGATTCTTATAAGAATATTTGGAAATAAGTAATAATACGTCCCCCTTTTCCTAAAGGAACACAAAGATATTTTGTAATTTCCCTATAATTAAACACATAGTATTGATGAAACTGATCCAAGTTTCAGAAATTCTGTTTCCTAATATGGCATCAATTCATTTAAACAATGTTGCCTTTACTTTTCCTCGTTCCCTGCCATGGTCTCATTAATTATGCTTTTGTAAATCATAATAAATTCCGATGTATCCTTAGTAATTTGGAATCCTTTCAAAATGCTTTTGACACATTGTAAAGTACCCAGTCTTACTCATGTCTTGCCTTCATAGCTTTTTTCTGCAACAATATTAATACAAGCTTAACCTACAATTAACAGGAAGGAAATGTGATATAAAATACAATTTAGATCATTCACACTTCCCAGTTATCTCTAGAGATTACCACATAAACAAATTCAGCATAGTTAGTAGATTCTTTTTAATTTCATTTTTACTTTTTATAATAAATGATGATGTTTGGCAATATGGGAAATAGACTTAACTAGATTTGTACATTTCAAATTGGACTAATTTCAGTTTCAGGTCTAAGAAGGGTACAAAATTAACATCACTTAAAATAACTAACATTAATACTCTCTTAGAGATTCAATGGAAATGAATTATTACCTAGGTATGATTTATCATAAAGTGGAAAGCTGGATTAATTCATTTCCTTTTGCAAAGGCTTGATATTCTGATTATAAGCGGAGACTTCATTTTTCATTAATTTGATATTGCCCTTGAGGGATTCCTCACCTTATATGTTTGGACTAGGAGGGCAACAGCTGACGCAACATTTTCTGAGGGCCGAAGTTCTCACTGTGCCTGGGCTGTGTCCGTTTTCCGATTCTGCCTGGTGTGTGAGGTCAGCAGGATCACCTCCTCTCTGCCTGATTCCTGTGGTGTGATTAGGTCTGGGGCTCTAGCTTCTCAGCTTCTCTTGATAAATGCTTGCTTTTCATCCCAGTTATTCAATGAGTTACCCCGTATCTTTTTTACCTCTTCCTTTTCCTGTTTAATCCAAGCAAAGTTGAGTTTGCAGGGCATATGATTTCCTATGGCTGACACAAGTTGTCACACACCAGAGAGCTTAAAATTAGAGAAGTTTATGTTCTCACAGTTCTGGAGGCAGGAAGTCCACAATGAAGGTGTCAGCAGAGGCCGTGCTCCACTGAATCCTCTGGGGGAGGATCCTTCTTACCTCTTCCAGGTCCTGGTGACTCCAGGAGCTCCTTGGCTCCCCCGGCTGCATGGCTCTAACCCCACCTCTGTAGTACCCGGCCTCCACCTCTTCATGTATGTGGTCTTTCCTTTTCTTTCTCTCTGTCTGTCTCTCTCTCTCTGTCTCCCCCTATTTGTTTTTAGAAAAATTTTTAATTCTTGTAAAATCATGTAACATAAAATTTTAAGTGTGCAGTAGTGTTAAGTATAGTCATATTGTTGTATAATCGACCTCACTTCCTTTGTTATAACATTGCCCCAAATTGGCTTTTAAAAATTTCTTTTACTATGTACATGTTATTTAATAATGTTCCCTAAGAAATAAGAATCCAAATTGTGTCAAATACTTACATAACACTTAATATCAAATTAAAAATGAACTGTGTTTTCAGAAGTTTATTTTTTGAGTATGTAGGGGAGGAAGAACGATTCCTCTACCCTCTAGTTCTTCTGGCTGGTCTAAGAATTAAATTGGCATGACAAAGAATAACAGCAGAAAATCAAGCAAGTTTAATAACACGTGTACAGGAGAAAGACCCAGGAAACCTGAGTAACTGGCTAAAATGGCAGAAGCCACCACCTTAAATATTGTCTTCAACTAAAGACAAAGGAAGATGGGGGCAGTTGTTTGGGACTTCAAAGGTGGAAGAAGGCAATTCATATGGAGATGGAAAAGCAAGTGTTTGATAAACAAGTGTTTGCCATGACTTTCAGAGACAATGGGACATGGAGAGGACTTGGATCAAATGAGCCTTGCTGGGTTCCTCCCTGTCTACCACACCTAGTTCATATTATACTGTAGTTATCCCTGATGATACCTCCTTCCTGGGACAGGCCTTCTATCTTAAATTCTTTTACGCAGTTAGGGGGAAGTTCAAAGTTTCTTCCTGAGTCTTTTGTTCTTAAAAATAATCAACCCAAAGAGACAAATTTTGGAGAAGCAAATTCTGTTCCTCTACAAGTATTTGCAAAATTCACAAAGTGTTGTTTGTGGATAATGTTTACTAATTTTGCTTTGACCTGTAAAGGAGGTTTATTTCATATAAAAATTAAATCTGGATACTGTACTTCATTAATATCACTTTGTGATTTTGCAATGCTTGAAAATGTGCAAGTATAATTTGCATAATGTAAATTGTGGTCATTACATCTGAGATATTAAATTTAAAATAATTGAATATGATCTTAATATTTCCACTTCATATATACATATATATATATTTTTTATATATAACAACTGCCTTCAAAACAGCTGCCTTCCTCTCCCTATCATGCATCACCCTACTTTAGCATTACTTGGTAGATATAAAATAAGTGGGTTTGTGTTATGTTGTGATCTTACAAAAATATTAACCACCTTGTACTAGAAATGGGCTCATAAGCTGTCACCTGAATGGCAGGTGAAACAGGTGCAAATATTTCTTTTGAATTATGATCTTGTAAAATTGAGACTTGATAATTGAAAAGCTGGTCACTGTGACATACAATTCTGGGAGACTGTTTAACATTTTTTGAGACAGCGTAATTTGTAAATAAGAGATTTATTATTACAGACAGCCTTAGGGTATATATGCATTTTCCCCTGACAAATAGGATACAGACGCAAAGGCTTAATTCATTAGCATTGTTCACAAAATGTTATATTATGTTTAAAAGTAGGATAAATGTAAACACATCATAAAGATAGAATGATTTAATTACTTCAATTACTTCCTAACTTTGAAACTGATTTTATATAGAAAAAGTCTGCAGATTTGAAATTTTTGTTCTATATCCAAAGGTTTCCAATCCTAAAATGACTTCAAAAGGAAGATATATTGATCAGTACTGATTTGGATTAAAATGTGTATATGTATTTATGGTTTGATAAATAAATGTTCAGACTTTGTCAAAATGAATTCCTATTATAACACGAAAAAAATCTAAATATTGTAGTATAAATGTTTGGACTTTGTCAAAATGAATTACTGTTCTAACATGAAAAATGTATCTAAATATTCTACTAAATCCAAATTTTGCCAGAAAGTTAATGTTGTTTCTCTCGAGCTCACTTAGTATCACATTGTTTAATGTTACAAAAACTTCTGAATGACTTGTGTGTTTTAAAGACCCATTAGTGTCTTTACTTTTCAGTTCTGTTTTCACATATTCAATATTTATTTATTTTTAGCTATTTTAGAAAACAAAAGTTTGAGAAATATCATATTTTTCACAAATATACTTAAAATCTTCATAAATATAGAAGTATACCATAGAGCTATAATGATAGCTTTCCATAGACATTTATTCAGTCAATAAATCAACCAAGAAATTTATATAAGTAAACTAGGGACAGTCGTTCTTCAAAGTGCTGTAGCAACTGCATTGAATTTAGGAGACAACATTGCCTGCCTACATGTAGCTTACATTCTAGAGTGGAGAGATAGGTGATACACTCAAAACTATAAAATATATACTATATTAGATGGTAATCAGAGCTATGGTGAAGTGGAAAAGGAAATTAGGAAGGGATCCAGGTGGGAGTGTGATTTTAAATGTAAATACCTGGACTGCATTGGTCTAACAGAGAAGGTGCATTTGAGCAAAGATTTTTAAAAAGGTGAAGATATTCATGATATATGAACATCTGGTGAAGGGTCCTCTAGGCAAAGAGACCAGCAAGTGCAAAGGCCCTGAAGAAAAAGCATTGCTTAGCATGTCAGGGAAAGAAATGCAGTGACTGTGGTGGTTAGAACTTGCAAGGGAGTGGTAGGAGAGAGAAAGTGGGAGTAGAAGAGGCCAGGATTATCGCAAGGATGGAGATTTTACTCAGTAAATTGAAAGTCACTGCAGCATTTGGTCTGACAGACCTGATGTGTCTTCTCTTTTATAGGATTATTCTGTCCGCTGTGTAAGCAGTGGAATGGGATAGGAATTTGGAGGAGTTGAAACGGGCTAACAGTGACAAAGTTTTTCAGTTTGCCAAGTGAGGAATGAAGGAAACACAGACTTGGGTAATAATGGTTGGGTGGTTAGAAGGGGCTGAATTCTGAATACATTTTGAAAGTATTTTATTGCCAAAGAACTCTTACTGACAGACTGACTATGAGATGTGAGAGGAAAAAAAATGAGTCAAACATGTCTCTAATATATTTGGTCAAAGCAACTGAAAAGCTGTTACCATTTCCTAATAATGAAAAGCCTGTAGGCACAACAGGTTTGAAAGGTAAGTTCATGAGTGCAGTTTAGAAAGAAAATAGACACATACGAATATATAGATATAGCCATACCTTGTCCTTACATCTCCCTGCACCTCTACTTCTATATCTACTCAACCTCTAATCCTCACTCTCTATTTGCATCTATATGTCCAACTCTTAGCACTGTGTCTGGAACTAGTGGACAACCTATAAATGTTTGTTGAATGAGTGTTGAATGCATACACACCACATGCAATTTGGGGATATTGCAATTAGACTGTAGCAAGATACAAGCTAAATTTAAATTACAAATTGCAGATTTTCCTAGATTCTTTCAGAAAGACAACTTTAATAGTTGTGAAATATATTCATAGAAATTTTGGTTGTCTTCATCAAAGTATTTTATTGAGAGCATTTTATTGCTCTGTATTGAGGAGGGAGCTCTGAGTCCCAGGCTGTGTTTCTTACTAATGGTGTGAACTAGACCAAATTACTTAATCTTTTTTATATACAATTTTCTCATTTCTAAAATGAGGCTGGTGACATTGGTAAATTTTTCTAAGATTAAACTGATTACATGATAACATCTGACACAGAGCAGGCAACCAATAGATTAGAGAGGTGTAACTAAAATGTGTATCATTTAAAGCATATTAGAATTGCATTAACTCAGCATAAGTTGTGGGATCACTGGGTCTGTCATATATACATTTATGAGAGAAAAAAGATAAAAATCTAATAATAAAATGTGTATTGAATTAGTAAAATACTTGTTCTTAAGTAATTACAAGATCCCTAAAAAAATACAAAATGGCTCAAACAAATCATAAGCTATTATAACTCAAGTCTCAGGCTCAGATTACAAGACATTGAAACCTACCTCAAAGTTTTTCAAATTTGTGAGCAGTGTGAATTACAAATGAACCAGAATTGTATTGAAACAGAATGCCAGCTATGTAGCAATTGGACAGAACAGAATATAACTAGTTAAGGAATTTAAAGATGAAATTTTTTTTGTTTAAATTATTCTGCATATCAGGTCATTAAGTCATTCCGATGGTACTTATTTGCTCTAGTTAGTCAGACATTGTTCACTTTTTTTATTGCAGCAAATGTTGCAGAATAAAATTAAAATGCTGGTCCTGTAAGCAATTTCTATGCATAGACTTTTAACTAAATTATTTATTGTAATAACTTTAACATGTAAATAACTTTAAAATGGGAATTTCAAGTATTATTTTTTAAGTTTCGTGGTAACCTATGTAGGCAGCCACCTCTCATGGAAGGACATCAACATGAAAAAGTTGATGTTCTCAGTGCGTTAAATTATAAGCACCAGAAAGTCAGCACACAAATGTAACTATGTATCTCTACATGTTTTTTCTGGCTACTTAATGTACTTAATCATTTGTGAATGATAGCTATTTATTAAATGCAATCCAAATACTTAAATTTATTTTAAAAAAAAACAGTTAAAAACCCATGTTTATGAAGTCGTTAAAATAAAAGAGATTCATGAAAATCAGCTTCTGTTCCAATTATATATTTTGACACTCTTAACAGCTTGCTAGTTATGAAAATATGGTTATATTAATTTTTAGGTAGGTCAAAGGAAAAATCTCATCTCAATATCAGAATCATGAACTTTGCCGCCCATGAGCAATACTCCAAGCCTGAATTTGGGCCTCTGTTCCACTGTACTTTGCTAACTTTAGGGTGATCTAAAAACCCTTAAATCACACCCTTTTCCACTTTAGAATGTAAAATGAACAGCCATTGAGGTGCCCAGCTTGCTAGCAGGTGCTTTTTCCTATCTGGTTTTAGTGCCTTCAAAAGACCATAGCCTCAAGAGCTAGGCAGAAGGATAACCCTCAGGGTCACTTTTTCAGGACCACTGGAACCTGTGTGAATTGTTTCCAATATGTAAACATTTGAACAGATTTTCTCTGTAAGAGGATAAGTGTTAGATGTTTCATTCCTGTGTTTCTGTAAGCTTAAGCACAGAAGAGGGAAAATTGCCAACAAAATTCCATGCTGACAGGAATTATGAAGATGGCAGGCTGTGGGCAAGCCATTTTCAAGGCCATTGTGAAATTCCCATTGCCTGTATGTGATGACTGTCCTAACAGGAAAGATTAGAATCTAGCATTAAATATCTATATGCTCTACACTTACCTGAGATAAAGCTGCCTTAAATATCAATTTCAGAAATCAAGTTTGCAAATGTACTGATTACTACATTTGGGGTGGAAAAACACTGATATTATGAAAATGTTAACATTATATTTAAAACCTTCTATGTATTGTACATTTAATTCACTAAAAGAATGGAGATCCTTTAAATCATCCATCTAACATTTTGAAAATTAGAAAGATGAATAAGGAGATACAAGTTTTAATGCATTTAGATTTTGTTTCTAAAGGACAGAAAGGTATAGCCCTAAAATAATTTCATGTGCCTGTGCATGCACACACATACACACACACACAGTCCTTGAACTGGTTTATCATCGTAAAAAGTTACACAAATCCAGTGGAAAAATTGTATTTTTATCTAATAGCTATGGTGCATTTTTTTATCTATCCCGTTTCCTTGATTCCATTTTTGATCAGGTATTAAATAATAGGACAGAATTTTCTCTAAGTTTTATCATAGGCAATAATACAATACTAATTTATTTTGAACCAAACTGGCTTTAGAGGCAACAGATAGAAGGGAACATTGTTTTTCCGTACACCAGCATTTTAAATAATGGTGAGTCTTCTAGGTTAATGGATATTATAAAGAAAAAAAAGCTTTCATATAGTGAGTTTTGGAAATTCTGGGATAAAACGTTAACATTAATTTATCACAAGATATCTGAATGACCCAATCTTGATTATATATCTAAAAAAGAAAAAGCTACATTATGTCATGTTACCTAATCTTAGCACCATCTATTAGAACTAGCCCTGTGCAATATTTTTCTACATTTCTGTATGTTTTGCACATGGAGTTCTACCTAGTCTTATGATTATTATATCAGAGTTTTGAAAATGCTGTCTTTGTGGGTAACAGATTATAAGTTGGATGTTTCTATAGGGTATCTCCCTTTTAGCTCTCCCTTTTTTTTCTTAACAACTTACCCCAAAATTTCAAAAGTAACTCCTTATACTCTCACTATTTGCTTCTTTTATGCCAGACATAACGCTCGTTACTGGGCAAATTATAAAATTCTTGCAGCATTAGTGCCCACAGTTAACATCTTCACTCTCTAATTGTGTTTTGACTTTGTTTTGATTCTTTGCAGCTGAATGGTCTATATTCATATTGTAACTCAATTGCTCATGTTAATTTTGAAAGGATGCCATGAACTGATTGGCAGTGAAGAAAGTCTCAGTCTATCAAGATGGAAAGGAACATAAATGAAGTGTCTCATTACTCAGGATTCCATGAGAAAATACACATAGGGCACTGGACAGTGGAAAACACGGAGGGAAAAAGAGAATTCTGTACATGTAGCAGCAAAATGCCAGCTTATAAATTTATGGAAGTACCAAATCATTCTCTCGAAGGAAGGAGATCCAATAGCATATTTGATGAACTAACACCACTATTATGGGATGCCAATTTTTAACAGCTAAAGTAATTCTGGCTGTTTCATTTTGCTTATATTTAATATATTGTCATTACTACCACTTTATAAAAAATGACTTGAATTTTAATTAGCACTTTTGTAGAATGGTCATTTCAACATAAACACCATTAACAGCAAATATTTTTGTGCTACGTATAGGGGTAAAGTTATTACATTATTGTGAGTGTGTGTGTGTGTGTTGCGCAAACGTGTGTTTCTATCATTGAGGATGTCCTTATCAGAAACTTTAAACATATATAAAAGATAAATAACCACACAGTGTTACATATTATGATACCTGCTCCTCTTTTGTGAAAATTAATATTTTCATAATATCATACAGTTAGCATTGAATTACTCACCAAATAAAATAATATTTTATTGTTACAGTAATAAAAGTACTGAGATCATTAATCAAAGGTAAAAAGAGTATAGATATAATTGTTTTTTCTATCCTGTTATATGCCTAACTGCATCATAGTATGTATCATACTGAGTTTACCTGAATTTGATCAACAAAGCGGACCTCTTACAACTATGTGAATCAAGACTTCTATGAGACAATGGGAGTGATAGTCAGGAAGGCTACAGCAAGAACATTGGAAAACACTTTATTATTATTTCTAATCTATCCCATCTAAGTAATCTTTTATTTCTACTGGCATTTCTTTTTGTGTTTTCTACATTCTGTAGAATCCTGAATCATTTTATTCACTGTTCTAATTTTTCAGAGTAACTTTACTCCCCATCACTCCCATAGGGATTTTAATTCCAGTAATATCAGCCCCTTCCAGATTTCATCTCTTTAGGAGATATGGGGTAAAGGAAATGGAAGGGGAAGGACTGAGCTGGGTGTCATTGCTTTTATGAATGTGTATGTTTTTTTCTACAAAAACTATTTGGTCAAGGAACTAAGTCACACCCTCCAAATAAGTGTTACAAGTACACATATTGAAATATGTTTTTAAAACATGTACCTGTCAAATTTCTGTGTATATTTCTCATTTGGGCAAAGAATAGAGTATCATTTATTGTTCCCAATTTTACTGATAATAAAAATGAGGCTCAGAAGAAAGTTAAGGACTTCTGGTTTCGACTTTGACATGTAAAGAGCTTAGAAATCATCATCCCCATTCTTAAAACAAGAAAGGCTGCACCATTTGAGTACCAACGACTTTTCTTGAACTGATCAGAGAACTGAGGCTACAGTGCAAACCACCACACAGAAATCTGAAGAGAAGAACATATCCAGAGAATCATAGCTAGCTAAAGAACTGCTAGCATGGAGCACAAACAGATGGAACCACAAACTGGTAGAAATCCTTAAATCATAATTTGGATGAATTTCCGGAGGCTTAGTATGGAGGAGAAAGAGAGTGATAAATGACTGGAGGCCTCAATTTTTAAAAACCCCAAAATATTCATGAACTTTCCCTACAGGAACTCCAACAGGCTCATAAGGTGGAGTTCCAAGAAAGATCCTCTTGTGACTCTGGTGGGAAAGGGGAAGAGTAGCTGCTGTGAAATCCACCTCCCAACCTTCTCCCTGGTTGAGATGTACTCTCCAGGGAAGAGGACTTTGCCAGAGCACAAATTTGAAACATTATCACTGCAGACAGAGGGAAAATCTTCCACAGTCTAGGACCATTCATTCTTTCTGTCTCATCTAAGGTAAAGGAAGGAAGAAAGGAAAAAGAAAAGAAGGAGGGAAGGAAGGAAGAAAGGCAGGAAGGGAGGAAATCAAACATAAACAACAGGGTTTATAGCTTGAAGAAATGGATTGAGAACACTGCAACCAGAGAAGGTGGTGTGAGTATGGGGGAAGGTTGGAGTGGAGGAGCATAGCCAGTGGAAATACTTATGAAGGTCACAACCCAAAGGCACATGTCCAGTAAAGGACTGAGACTTAATCAGGATATCATAGAATACAATCCATTCCCTACACTTCACCACCACGCCAGCAGAGCTCCAGTACAGTAACAGTGGATTGCAGCTTAAAGAGGTGCCAGACATGGATTGTCTAAGGAGGAGTTCTTAGGAAAGCACAAAGTCAAGATGGGAGACAAAAACAAGGATATCAGAGGAATTTGAAGCCTCTGATATCTATAGTTATGAGAATCACCTAACCAACTGGTATAAAACTTCACATTGAAAGACAATTTATCTCAGTTCCTAACATGTCCACCTTCAACAAAAACAAATAATGACAAAATTCAAGAGTAAAACTCAGGCTGAAAATACAAAACCATCATCAAAAACAAAATCAGGGAGCTTGCATGATGTCTGTATCGCGGTTGAGTGAGCCCTCCCAGTAATCTCTCCCCTCCACTATACAATGAAAAAGACATCCATACTCCAATAGTGGACATCTAAACACAACACATAAAACATCTGAGAGACACATACAGCCATAAAATGGAGGGAAGAGGGGCTGGAGCCTCCCTCAGAGGAGGTGGCATGGGGTAAGAGAAAACTACACTCCCTCCCCAAAGACTGTGATCCAGGACCATGGGCTGCCTCCAAGAGGGAAGGAATGAGGGAGGGGACATTCATTTGCAGGAACATCAAAGATTGTTGAGGGGCCTCCCAGCCTAGACGGAAGGCCTCTACTGGGGGTGAAAGCTATCACAGGAGGTGAC
Source organism: Equus quagga (assembly GCF_021613505.1). Lineage (NCBI taxonomy): Eukaryota > Metazoa > Chordata > Mammalia > Perissodactyla > Equidae > Equus > Equus quagga. The sequence goes on from NC_060275.1 coordinate 110,290,236, forward strand.
GTCATCAAGCCAACAGGCCAGGAGAGCAGATAGTAAAAGCAGAGTGAGAAAATCCAGAGAGCATGCAGAAGAAAGTGCTCTCCCTCCCACCTGAACAGTGCTGACTCCAGTGCCTGGGATCTGGGGGAGCACAGAGGGCTCAGAATACCTGGCTCTTGACCCCCACCCAGTGGCAATGGGCAGTAATTTCAACCAAATAATACCACAATGTGCAAAAACAGAACCACACTTTTTAGCAGTATCAAAAATTATATTAAATCTCCAGACCAGAAAGAAAATGACAAGTACACAGAAATCAGTCCTGAGCACACAAAAATATCTAATCTAAATGACAGAAAATTCAAAATAGCTATCATCAAAAAACTCAACAAGTTAAAACAGAATGTAGAGAAACAATTCAATGAGTTCAGGAGGTACTTCACAAAAGAGATTGAAACTATAAAGAAGAATCAATCAGAAACATTGGAGATGAAAGACACAATGGATTAAATAAAACAAAATATGGATTCCCTGAACACTCGAGTAGAGAGCATAGAGGAGCGAATCGGCATAATCAAGGACAGACATGTCGAAATGCTCCAGACAGAGGAGGAGAGAGAACTAAGACTAAAAAGAAATGAAGAAAGTCTTTGAGAAATATATAACTCAATCAGGAAATGCAACATAAGAATTGTTAGTATTTCAGAGGGAGAAGAGAAGGAGAATGGAGTGGAAAGCTTGTTCAAAGAAATAATAGCAGAGAACTTCCCAAACCTAGGGAAGGAGAGGAAAATCTCTGTGGAATAGGCTATCAGATCTCCTAAATATGTCCATGTAAAAATAGCTACTGCAAAGCCTATAGTAGTGAAACTGGCAAAAACAAATAACACAGAAAAAATACTTTTTTGGGGGGGGCAGCAAGGCAGAAGAAAATAACCTACAAAGGAACCCTTACCAGGCTTTCAGCAGATATCTCTGCAGAAACCTTACAGGCTAGGAGAGACTGGAATGACATAATCAAGTCTTTGAAGGACAAAAACTTTCAGCCAAGAATACTCTATTCAGCGAAAATATCTTTCAGATATGATGGATAAATAAAAACTTTCCCAAATAAACAAAAGCTAATGGAGTTCATAGCCATGAGACCCCCTACAAGAAATTCTCAAGAAGGCTGTCATACCTGAAAAAAAGGGTGGGGGAGGAGGGATTACAAAGCACTGAATAAGGAAATAAATAGGTAGACAAAATCAGAAAATTGTAGTTATTCATCAGAACAGGTTAGCAAATACGCAAGTATAGCATTAAAGGTAAAGGGAAGGAAAACACCAAGAACAAAGATAATCTTGTCATTTTAAGCACAAACTCACAACACGAGGTGGAATAAGATGTGAGAAAAACAACGTAAGAGGGGAAGAGAAAAGGGACTAAATAGGTTTAGTCTAAGGAAATAAGAGGCCATCAGAAAGTGTACTATCTTATCTGTGAGATTTTGAATACAAACCTCATGGTAATCAATAGACAAAAAATCAGAACAGAAACACAAATATTAAATAAGGAGTAAACAAAGTTCCAAACATAAAAAAACTATATAACTCAATTGGTAGACCAAAATACACAGGACAAGAAACAAAGGAAATTTAGGAGAACTGGAAAACAAGTGAGAAAATTGTAGCATTAAGCCCTCATATAACGATAATCACCCTAAATGTAAATGGAGTGAATTCTATAATAAAAAGATGCAGAGTGGTGAGATGGATTAAAGAACAAGACCCAACAATATGCTGTCTCCAGGAAACACATCTCAGCTCCAAGGACAAACACAGGCTCAGAGTGAAGGGATGAAAGACAAAACTCCAAGCTAATGGCACACAAGAGAAAGCAAGTGTTGCAGTACTCATATCAGACAAAGTAGACTTCAAGATAAGACAGGTAAAGAGACACACAGGGCAGGCAGTATATAATCATCAAAAGGACACTCCACCAAGAGGACATAACACTTATAAATATCTATGCACGCAACACAGGAGCACCAAAGTACATAAAGCAATCATTAGCGAACCTAAAAGGAGATAGTAATAACAACACAATAATATTAGGGGACCTCAACACTCCACTCACATCAATGGATAGATCATCCAGACAGAAAATCAACAAGGAAACAGTGGAATTAAATGCAAAGCTAGACCAATCGGACTTAGCAGACATATATAGAACATTCCATCCGAAAACAGCAGAATACACATTCTTCTCAAATGCCCTCGTACATTCTCAAGGATAGACTGTATGTTGGGAAACAAGACAAGACTCAATAAATTTAAGAAGGTTGAAATAATAACAAGCATCTTTTCCCATCTCAATGCTATGAAGCTAGAAATTAATTACAAGGAAAATGCTGAGAAAGGCACGAAGATGTGGAGACTAAAGAACATGCTATTGAACAAGCAATGGATCATTGAGGAAATTAAAGGAGAAATCAAAAAATACCTGGTGTTTAAGAAAATTAAAACACACCATACCAACTCACATGGGATGCAGCAAAAGCCATATTAAGAGGGAAATTCATTGCAATACAGGCTCACCTTAACAAACAAGAAAAATCCCAAATAAGCAATCTCAAGCTATACCTAACTGAATTAGAAAAAGAAGAACAAATAAAGCCCAAAGGCAGCAGGAGAGAAATAATAAAAATCAGAGCAGAAATAAATGCTATTGAAACAAAAAGGCAGTAGAAAGGATTAATGAAACAAAGAGCTGGTTCTGTGACAAGATAAACAAAATTGACAAACCCCTAGCCAGACTTACAAAAAAAAAAAGAGAGAAAGCTCAGATAAACAAAACCAGAAATAAAAGAGCAGAAATAACAATGGATACCACATAAATACAATGGATTATAAAAGAATACTATGAAAAGCTGTAAGCCAACAAAATCTACAATCTAGAGGAAATGGGTAAATTCTTAGACTCTTACAACCTCCCAAAGCTGAATCAAGAAGTAATAGATAGTCTGAGTAGACAAATCACAAGTAAAGCGATTGGAGCAGTGTTCAAAAGCATCCCAACAAATAAAAGCCCAGGATCAGATGGATTCCCTGGAGAATTCTACCAAACTTTCAGAGACGGTTTAATACCTATCCTTCTCAAGCTATTCCAAAAAATTAGGGAAGATGGAACACTTCCTAACACGTTCTACAAGGCCAACATCACTCTGATACCAAAGTCTTACAAAGACAACAGAAAAAAGGAAAACTACAGACCAATATCCCTGATGAACATAGATGGAAAAATCCTCAACAAAATATTGGTGATCTAAATACAGCAATACATCAAAGTGATCATACATCATGATCAACTGGGATTCATACCAGGGATGCAAGGATGGTTCAGCATCTGTAAATCAATCAATGTGATAGCCCACATTAACAAAATGAGGAATAAAAACCACATGATAATCTCAATAGATGCAGAGAAAGCATTGGACAAGATACAACAGCAATTTATGATAAAAACTCTTAACAAAATGGGGATAGAAGGAAATTACCTTAACATAATAAAGGCTATATATGACAAACCCACAGCCAACATTATGCTCAATAGGGAAAAATTGAATGCCAGCCCTCTGAGAACAGGAAGAAGACAAGGATGCCCGCTATTACCACTCTTATTCAACATAGTACTGGAGGTTTTGACCAGAGCAATTAGCCAAGAGAAAGGAATAAAAGGAATCCAAATAGGGAGTGAAGAAGTGAAACTCTCGCTGTTTGCAGATGACATCATCTTATACATAGAAAACACTAAAGAATCCATCGGAAAACCATTAGAAATAATTAACAACTACAGCAAAGTTGCAGGGTACAAAATCAACTTACAAAACTCTCCTGCATTTCTATACTCTAATAATGAACTTACAGAAAAAGAACTCAAGAATACAATTCCGTTTACAATTGCAACAAGAAGAGTAAAATATCTAGGAATAAATTTATACTCTATAATTTTTATACTCTAATAATGAACTTACAGAAAAAGAACTCAAGAATACAATTCCGTTTACAATTGCAACAAGAAGAGTAAAATATCTAGGAATAAATTTAACCAAGGAGGTGAAGAGCTTATATGATGAAAACCATAATACGTTATTGAAAGAAATAGATGATGACATAAAAGATGGAAAGAGATTCCACGCACATGTTAGAAGAATAAACATAGTCAAAATGTCCATACTACCCAAAGTAATCTATAGATTCAATGCAATCCCAATCAGAATCCCAATGACATTCTTTGTGGAACTAGAACAAAGAGTCCTAAAATTCATATGAGGCGATCAAAGACCCCGAATTGCTAAAGCAATACTGAGGAAAAAGAACAAAGCTGGAGGCATCACAATCTCTGACTTCAAAATGTACTACAAAGCCATAGTAATCAAATAGCATGGTACTGGTACAAAAACAGGCACACAGATCAATGGAACAGAACTGAAAGCCTAGAAATAAAACCACACATCTATGGACAGCTAATCTTCAACAAGGGAGCCAGGAACATACAATGGAGAAAACATAGTCTCTTCAATAAATGGTGTTGGGAAAACTGGACAGCCACATGCAAAAGAATTAAAGTAGACCATTACCTCACACCATACACGAAAATAAACTCAAAGTGGATCAAAGACTTGGAGATAAGTCCTGAAACCATAACACTTCTGGAAGAGAATATAGGCAATACACTCTTTGACATCGAACTTAAAAGGATCTTTTCAAACACCGTGTCTTCTCAGACAAGGGAAACAAAAGAAAAAATAAACAAGTGGGACTTCATCTGACTAAGAACTTCTGCAGGGCAAAAGAAACCAGAATCAAAACAAAAAGAAAACCCACCAACTTGGAGAAAATATTTGCAAAGCATATTCTGACAAGGGGTTAATCTCCATGATATATAAGGAACTCAAACAACTGAACAACACAAATCAAACAGCCGGATCAAAAAATGGGCAGAGGATATGAACAGACAGTTTTCCAAAGAAGATATACAGATGGTAAATAAACACATGCAAAGATGTTCAACATCACTAATCATCAGGGAAATGCAAATCAAAACTACAGTAAGATAGGGGCCAGCCCAATGGCACAGTGGTTAATTTTGCACATTGCACTTCGGTGGCCCGGGGTTCACCAGTTCAGATCCAGGGTGTGGACCTGCACACCACTTGTCAAGCCATGCTGTGGCAGGCGTCCCACATAACATAGAGGAAGATGGGCACAGATGTTAGCTCAGGGCCAGTCTTCCTCAGCAAAACAGAGGAGGATTGGCAGAAGATGTTAGCTCAGGGCTAAGCTTCCTCAAAGTAAAAAGAAGAATAAAAAGAAAAGAAGCTAAAAGTTAGAAAAAAAACCTACACTAAGATACCATCTTACACCTGTTAAAATAGCTATAATCAATACTAACACTAAAAATAACAAATGTTGGACAGGGTGTGGAGAAAAGAGAAGCCTCATACACTGCTGGTGGGAATGTAAACTGGTGCAGCCACTATGGAAAAAAGTATGGAGATTCCTCAGAAAACTAAAAATAGAACTATCATATGACCCAGCTATCCCACTACTGGGTATCTACCCAAGCAACTTGAAATCAACAATCCAAAGTAACATATGTACCCCTATGTTCACTTCAGTACTATGCACAATAGCCAAGACATGAAAGCAATCCAAATGCCCATCAATTGATGGTTGGATAAAGAAGATATGGTGTATACATATACAATAGAATACTACTCAGCTATGAAAAAGACAAAATCATCCCATTTGCAACAACATGGATAGACCTGGAGGGTATTACATTAGACAAAATAAGCCACACAGAGAAAGGCAAACACCATCAGATTTTATTCATTTGTGGACAAAGAAAACAGTTCAGTGGTTACCAGGGGAAGGGGTGTAGGGGTTAGGTACTGGGGGTGGAAGGGAGCACTTATGTGGTGACAGACAAGAAATAATGTACAACTGAAATTGCACAATGATGTAAGCTATTATGAACTCAATAAACAAACAAACAAAATCAGGGAGACAGCCCAGTGGCATAGTGGTTAAATTTGCATACTCTGCTTCAGTGGCCAGGGGTTCTCAGGTTTGGATCCTGGGTGTGGACCTACACATTGCTTATCAAGCCATGCTTTGGCTGCATCCCACATACAAAATCGAGGAAGATTGGCATGGATGTTAGCTCAGCAACAATCTTCCTCAAGCAAAAAGGGAAGGATTGGCAACAGATGTAAGCTCAGGGCCAGTCTTCCTCACCAAAAGAAACAAAAAACCCAAAAAACAAAATCAGCTATGATAAAGATGTTGGAATTATCAGATATAGTATTTAAAATAACTATAATTAATATGTTCAGAGCTCTAAATGAAAAAGTAGATAACATGAAAGCACGGATGGTTAATGTAAGCAAAGAGATGGAAACTAAGAAGTGAAAGAAATCCTAGAAGTCAAAAAAAAAAATAACAAAAATGAGAATGCCTTCAATTAGCTCATCACTAGGATCAACATGGCTAGGAATGAGTGATCTTAAAGATGGAAACTTTTAGTAGATATTTTAAATGTTTCATCTTGATTGCCTCATGTTCTTTTAATACCAAAAATAAAGCCAAAACTAAAGTGAAGTATGACTAAAGAAAGCTTCTTTGTAATGAAATATGTTGTGATTTACAGCAATTAATATATATTTGATGCTTTAGATAAACACAGGTGATCAGATTCTTGCATATGCAACTGTCCCTCTGCACATCATGCTCTAGATGGCATTGAGTCACAAAGATGGTATTAAAGAATGAAATAAGGGGGGGATTAATATTTTAGCCTATGGTGCAAAGAATGCTTTCTAGAAAAAAATAGACGTAATTATTTGCCTCCAATTTTAAGGAACTAATTAGTGCAATGTAGGACTTAATCCTTTTCTAAGGCATTGCTTTGATAGCCAAGTATTAGTGATATATATATACATATACACATACATACACATATATAATATATATAGATATACACATAACAAATATATCAAAAAATCAGGCAAATTACCGATTTCACAAAATATATTGTGTGAATAATAAAGAAAAGTAAATAGGAAACCAAATCACATCAAAACTCTTTGAGGGTTTATGTGATAATGAAGCTGAACTTAATCCTCACATTCCAGTAATATATTCTCCTTTTCCTGAGAATATATATATATGTACACATATATATGGTAGTATACAATATATAAATTCTCTGTATATCTTAGATTCTTGCATTATATCATGGCAAAGGTTTAGAGACTATCATCATTATTTTGAAATGTAAGAATACTAAATTCTTCAAAAAATGTGTTGAGAACTAGGCAGTGATTAAGATGCAAACATATAACCAGACTTTCTTGCCCACTAAATCTTACAGCATGTTTCATTAATCCCCATCCATCTTCCATGCAGAAATGAAACAAATTATAGAGGAAACGCAAAAAGAAAAAAAAAAAAGGGAAAGCATTGATATGTACAGGCAAACGTTTGTGATAATGTTGTCAAAAATTAATATCCATTACTTATTTTATGTTTATAATTTAATAACAAAATAAGCAAACTGTAAGAAGCAGAGCTAAATAGCAGCTTGATGACAGGCCTACGGTATTATATTTGAGTTAGATTATGACGTAAGAAGTTTTAAAGATAAAGAGGGCTGTATCAGCAATACTTGTAGGGATTTAGAAACACATCAGTAATTGAATTGGGTAATTTTAATAACACTGCGTTATCTTGCAGTCTTTATAGGTAATATGATAGCAATTATAAAGTGAAAAAAGGAAAAACAGAGTCATGCTCTAGAAGACAGCACAGGAATAATGAAGGTTGACTTTCACTTCAAATGCAAATCTGCTTAGATAGTGGAAATTGTTCTTCCTTTCGATTCAATGTTTAATTAAAAATTTTGAAATTATAGGAAATACACATAAAAAATAAAAAAATAGAAATAATTGAGACAAATTACTGATTTCACAAAATATATTATGTCAATAATGAAGAAAAGAAAATAGGAAGGCAAGTCACCTCTAAACTCTTTGAGGGTTTATGTGATAATGGACATGAAATTAACCATCACATTCAAGTAATATATTCTCCTTTTCTGGAGAATATCTTCAGGTTAATAAAAACACCTTGTTTTAATCCTCTAAGCTAATATGGAATGTATTGTGTTTATTGTGTTTTCTTTGGTCTTGGAAATAATAAACAAGAACACATGGAAATTGATAGGAGGTTGCAATGGTTAATTTTACTTGTTAACTTGACTGGGCTATGGGGTGTCCAGATGTTTGGTTAATTCACATTTCTTTGGGGGTGTTTTCTGATGAGTTAACATTTAAATCAGTAGACTGAGTAAAGCAGACTGCCCTCCACATTGTGAATGGGCCTCTGCCACGCAGTTCAAGTCCTGAATGGAACAAAAAGGCTGACCTTCTCCTGAAGAAAAGGGAATTTCTCCTGCTTAACTACTTTTGACCTGGGACATCAGATTTTTTCTGCCTTCGGACTTGAACTAAAACATTGGCTCTTCTTGGGACTTGAGCCTGCTGGCCCTTGGACTGGAGCTACAGCATAGGCTTTCCTGTTCTCAGGCCTTCAGACTCTTGCTGGAACTAACCATCAGCTCTCCTGGATCTCAGCTAGCTAAGTGGAGATCTTGACACTTTTAGTCACATAATCGTGCAAGCCAATGCCTTATAACAGATCTCTTTCTGTTATAAGAGATACTAGTTCTGCTCATCTTGAGAACCTTGGCTAATGCAGAGATACCCATAAATAAGCTTTGTTTAATACAGCATTTAATATATAATAGACTCTTGCTACTGTTATATCTTATGTTAATAGTTCAAGGTGTATTTTTCTTTTAATTCATGTTCTCTCAAACTGGTATATCATATAGGGATTTTAAAATTCACTTAGTAATGCCTGTGGTGTTTCTCATAAACTTATTTTTATTGCACCTAATTAAAGAATTATTCTGAAAGTCTTCATACATTTCAAAGCCAGTAACTTAACTGAAGATTACACTCCAAGGTAATGAGTTATTTATTGATCATTTGTATTGAACATCTGTTATATTTAATTAGTAATAGTCATCTATTAACAAACTGTATTTTCTCTTTTGATGATTTTATTATGGATTATAGAAAGAAGATTCTAATGACTCCTTTAGATATTTTAATTCTATTGTTCCTTCTTTTGGAAACATATTTGAAAACTTCAAATTTATTATCCAGAATTAATAAATGTCAAGCTTGTATTTGATTAATATTCTTTTCTAAAGGAAATATTACCTGCTATTTATCAACTTCTGATTCTTAATAATCCCTCACAGCAGCAAAAGCAATATCAATATCATTACCACATCCAACACCAATGGTGAACTTTTAGTTCAGCATACCTACATAAGTATTTATATATACATAGGCAAGTGCATAATGTATCTATATATGCACATACACATATATGCATATAAGAATTGCATGCATACACAAATATATAGATTTATGCATGTGTGCATGAATATATTTTTCTGAGATATATAAATACTTGGATACATCAGTATATTTTATATTTATAAAGGCATCATATATTTATATTGGATCACCTTGTTTATCACTTGAAAGGCTGTTAATATCTAGAGATATTTTTTATTGTCAAGACTGAGAAGGTGCATCTAACATCTGGTGGGTAAAGGCCAAGAATGTTGCTAACCTTCCCATAATATAGCCAGTCCTCCCGCCACAAAGAATTATGTAGTCTAATATGTCAATAGTGCCAAGGATGAAAATCTCTGCTCCAGGATGATCTCGAGCATCCCCATATCCTGGTGAAGCAACATTGCAGAGACCCATATACATAAAAGGATAATGAAAGGTAGACTATGGACAAAGACTGTTGTTCATATTTTGTTTGAAATCACCAGTTTCTTCAATTTAAACTCCACTTCTTGAACTGATTTTTTTTTCCCATACATATATATATTTTATGAGACTGTCATCAGTTATTTTTCCTACAATTCCTTTTAGGACTGAAATCTAATATCCTGCATGCCCTTAGGCATGAACATATTACTATGTGTTACACTAATCCAATTCTCCTGTAAAAATCCAAAAATTTCAAATTAATGCCCAGAATTATGGTGACATAATGAATCACTTGTTGTCATTCTCTGTGCCCTCCCTTTCCTACATTGGAATTAAATATGCACACCCTTTTCCATGAGACTTTACAATTCTTCCCACTAGAGGTGGATTATGTAGTTCTGTTTCATTGATATAGGCATTGTCAGTGTGGTTTGTTTGGTCAAGACTGTGGGAAGTGGCATTGTGACAGTCCCAGCCAAGCCATCAAGAGGCTTCATGAGTTTTCACTTGCCCTGTTGTGCTTATGCCATTTTCTGCTGGAAGAACATAATTCGATAATTAATTGCTGGTCCTAGGAGAACAAAGGATGTGTAGAGCAGACCTGAACTCAGAGCCCAGGACCAGGAGCCTAGAGCCTGAAATCTAGCCTAGCCAAGCCAAGGACTCACGGCCCATGACTGAAGATTAAATGCGCACTATTTTTAGATACTGAGCACTGAAGTGGTTTGTTTCACAGTAGGCGTGGTTGAACAATAGAAAGTCATTAGAAGTGGAGTATTTCTTTCCTATGAAAACTTAAAATATGTAGTATTAGCTTTGGAAATAGGTGGTGTGTGTCTAAGAAAATTCACATAGGAGAATGTAAAATGGTAGTTTCTGTTAATTAGCAGCAAACCAGTTAGGAAAATGTCGCTTCAGAAGACTTGGAAGACCAAAAAAAAATGCCTAAAAATTATTCCATCAAGCCAACCACATCCTCCTGTGGGAACCAGGAACACCCCATCCTCCTGTTACTGCAAAGCCTGCCTCCCACAAACCCTTCCTGTCCACTGTGTTCCTGCATGCAACACCACGTGGACCCACATGGTAAGCAGTGTCCTGCTACCTGGGCTGTGTGTGTATGTGGCTAATAAACTGCTGCCATTCTCATCTGCCCAGTGTCAAGTGATATGTGTTAGGATATCTTGAATTAGGGTGAGGAATCCCTCCCTCACCAATGAGATGAATAAGAGGCAATCAGAATAGTGACCTGACACATATGGCAGAAGCTGTGAAAGACGATTAGGTGGAGACCTCTGCCAATCATTTGCAACTCCCTACTGCTCCTGGAATCATGCTCTCTGTGAGTGAGAGATGAGGATTTCCTTTCTCATATATTTTTTTCTCAGTCCTGCAGCTCCTGTACAAGCTAAGTTAACTGCTATCCCTTTCCTCTCACTGCCAAGGAGAAAAGCATGCTGAGTGTTATCTGCTAGAATTCAGGAAGCATTCCTGTCTTTCTGGCCTTATTCCCTTTCTTCCCAAGTTCTTGGCCAAATCCTGCAGAATAGTTATTTAATCCCAATAGTATAGGTTGTGAATCTTTGTTTTTCCCTCCTGACAAGTCTCCTGCACTCTTTTTAGAGTCATTTGCTTCCACATTTCCTGAAACCTCAATTCCTAAAGCAGTCCTATAATAAATCAAGAATATACTGACATAGAAAAGTCCAACCAGGACTGTTCATTTTGAGTGTGCATTTGATTGTGACGGTATCCTTCACTGAGTGCCATCCCACACCTACTTCCTCCCTCCCTGAACAGATATGATGAACAATGTGTCTAAGCTATCTGCACAAAGCAGCTCAAACAACTCAAAAATCAGCTCAAATTTAACGTCGCTTGTAATTCCTCTTCTCGATGGTTCCAAATTTCCAGGTCATGGCAAGGACACTGAGCGTCAACCAAACCACAATCCAATCCTAGATTGTTAAATTCCATGGAAATTTCTGACAAGACATAAGGATTAGAGCTACTGCCTTGTCTCAGGACGTGCTTCCTGTGTGTAACCACACTGACAAGTCAGTAGGGTATGTACGAACAAGCGCATGTTTTGCTAAGTACATTGACCTACCTCAGCTGGAGAAACAATAGGTTCAAGGCCCCCAGAAGTTCTCAAATTTGCATGACTTGGATGAGCATATTTACACAAATTCAAGAACTCTATTATTAGTATATTCAACTACGTTCAGTTGATTACTTTTCTTGCATGGCTTTTCTGTTTTACTTATGTATATATTTGTTAAAATTATGCTTCTACGTTCACCATTTCTGTGTTATAGACAGCTAGTTGTGTGCTAACAGCCATTCTCTCCTTATTCCATTGTAAGAGAACCCTTAATGTTTAAGTAGGCATACAGCTAGCTGGTAGAATGCAGAGCTAAGTCCTTCACATACTGATTTTTCCATTAGTAAGTTATTTGATTGGTTTGGTGCTTGGATATGTATTGCAACAAAACAATAACAACAAAAGTGTTACGTAGGTGTTCCTCAAAGCACGAGGTAGATGATCATGAGGACAAACAGATATATGTGACAGGAAGCAATTGGGTTAATCTCATTATGGCTTAGTTTATTTAACTAGAAAATAATAACAAAGTAGTTCTAGGTCATAGATTTGTAATGACTATTAAATATCAGATTTCTAGTACAAATCCTAGTAAACAGTTTAAACTCAATAATATTCATGTTATTTTCCATTTTTAGCAAACAATTCGCATATTCTGAATGTATGATTTTACCACTGGAGAAATTTTGGAACTGCCAAGTACACAGTTGTGTTGCTTTGAGTAAGGGGTAGCAGTAGTGCATAGAGGTGTTCCGAAGTCAGAAAAATTGGTCACTGAAGAGTAGGGAATAGTAAAACATTTGGTCTGGACTCACAGATTAGACAGAAATCAAGTTTGGATAACAGATATGATATCATACTAGCATTCAAGGTTGACCAGTCATTATAGAAATTAGAAGTGCAAGGCATGTAATTACAGGCAAGAAAAATAGAGCAAAGAACACTCTTAAGCCATTTCTTGACATATCACACACACAAATACACACACACCCACACACAGACACACAGACACACAATTTGGGAGCTTTTCTTAGGTTCTGGCATAGAGCAGAGGAACATGGACATTATAACTGAAGATATCCTCATCTACTTTATATATAGATATCCCCATCTATACCCACTTTGACAGATGCTAAATGCTAGAAGGTTGCTCATGGAGCATAAAGGAAGAAAGGGACATATGGATCACCAAGCCAATGAACTAAATTAACCATGATGGACATGGTTGTAAGAGAATCAGAGCCAAAATAAAATATGTGAAAAGCAAGGAAATTTGGTCTGAATTGTCTAGCATTCACGATTTTAAATGCACAATTTCAAGTTAAATACTTTTGGGAAAAAAAAGTAAGGTACTAGAAAGTTGACTTGATTTTGCCACAGTAGTCAACTCAAGAAAGTTAAGACAGGTTGATGTGATGGGTCAAAGATGACCATAGATTCTTTGACATTATCCCCATTGAGAAGTTAGTCTACTTTTTCTCTTTGACCCTGTGATTGCTTTGATGAATAGAATAAACAGAATCAGCAACTCTGCCTTGATCTCTTGGACTTGAGTCCTCATTTAGGAAACTCAGCTACTCTGTTGCAGGGACTATGAAGAGAAAACTTAAGACTACATGAATAGAAAGAGTGATCTAGAAGAGCTAAGTTTCCAGCTGTCCCTGCCAAGATTCCAGGCATGTGAGATAGCCATCTTTGCCATTCCATCACAGTTCAGTTGCCAGCTAAATACTGTTGAGCGATAAGTCAATACCATATAGAGTTGAAGAATCAACCATCTAAGCCCTCGTAAAACCATGAGATGCAGTAAAATGGTTATATGTTAAGCTAATAAGTTTTAAAATAGTTTGATTCAAAGCTAGAGATAACAAATAGACAAAGCAAGGCATGTAAAATCAGAATTAAATAAAATTTGAGAATCAAAATGGTGCAATGAGTGATGGGCATATATGCTTTTGAGAATAAGCGTTTATCTAAGGAATAAAAAAAACAGATCCATAATTTAAATCTTTTCTACTTAAGACCCCAAGATACTCCTGCTATGGTAGAATACATCATCTAATGTTCTAGGACATAGTATTATGTTTTTATATGATTTAATCATCATGTAGTAAAAATATGAACGCAGCATTCAGTTCAACAATTAATGTTGTGCCTGTCCTGATTCAGAATGGGATAAGAAAGAGGAATAAGATGTGGACTCTATAAAGGAGATGACCATCTTATTCTTCTCTTTTGGATTTTTGTTTACTTTTATTTAGGTGGGTGATTTAAATGGAGTATCCGAGGTGAGTTAAGTGACTGTCCTCAGGTCACACAGTAATGGATGAATGGTTCTAAAGTCATCTCACAGCTTCTGACTCAGAGGCCACTGCTATGGAAAATCTTGCTGCCTTAGAGAGGATTGCCTTAGGAGTGGGTGCATCATTGAGCAAAAACTCGGTGGTGTAAATGGCAGAGGCCTTTGTAGGATCAGAGGAGAGGGACTTGGAAAACTGAAGGAAGGAGGCTGCCAATACATATCAGAATGAAACACTTTGTCACTTCCCAGAATTGCTAGCAACGGTGAAGGGTCAGGAAGAGCCTGAATTAAACTATCAGATTATGAGAAAGAGGACTCAGCATGGTGCTTGATAGTCAAAAATAAGCTAGCTGTTTGTTCCTTGGCTCTCTCCTGGTGGCAGTGGAAAATTTCTGTCTAGAAGTACGCTAATATCATCCAAGATAGCCAGCTTCAAAGACGTTGTGCCCTTGCCTCATATCTCTTCATATTTAAGAGGAGCTGTTTTTAGGCTCTACAATGATTGCTGTAATCACACAACACAGAATCTGAGATAACCATAGAGCATGAAATCGAAGAGAGAAATAACCAATATGTTGGCATCATTACTTGAAAATCTAAATTATTCCAAATCATTAATTATTGCAGAGGTTCCCACATTCATTTTACCACATAGCTGATTTGTTGTCAGTGGTATTCACAATAAAATAATGATTTTCAGGAACAAATATAATAATCAGAGATATCGTTCTACAATTTTCTACTTACATACAACCAGACCATGTGAAAATACGCAGTAATACTCATGTTAATAATTGCTCTTTTAAACATTATAGAGTATTATTGCTTTTTCCCCTCAGAAGATTACAATGAATAAGTAACAAATACTTTATGATGAGTAGGCTTATTCATATGGCCTAGAGAACAGAAATAATTAACCCACCACATTTTCTTTTCCTTACTTGACAAATTTTCAACTAGTCTTTTGTTTATTTGTTTCTTTTGATCTTCCTCAATAAATAGCAAATATGTTCACTTACTAAGCATAGCAGTATTAATGATATTTGAAAATATATTTTAGGGATCCAAAATCATATAGTAATGCTACTTCTTGGGCTATTTAGAACCAAGAGATTTGAGAACATTCTTATTAACTCAAAATGTACCACACATTTTTACTGTGACTTTGTACTTCTCAGGTTTTGACCTCTCACTCTTCTCAATGACAATGAAGATTGCTTAATTTTTGTTTGCAGTTCTTTCCAAAAGATATAAAAGTTCAACAAATAAGATTCTTGTAAAATGGGGACAGATTTCTCGATGTTATATTATTATTTTGGTTGATCATTATTAATCAAACGTTTATCTTGCACTTCTTCTATATAGATACAAGGGATATAAAAATGAATCATGAAGAATCTATATCCTACTGAGCTTGCAACAGAGGAGTTAGATGCTACATAATGCAATACGATGTAGGAGTTGATTAGATAGGTATATGGAAAGGGTAAAAGAGAAGCTCAAGGGAGAAAGTGGTCAGTCGTTACCAGGAAGTGGAAGAGTCAAAGGAGTCAGAGAAAAGATGGTTGAAGACGAGTTTCAATGCTGAGGAATACGCATCTTTTTAAAGGGAAGTGAGTGGTAGGGAGGGAGCACAAACACCCTTCCACATAGAGGCAGGGGGTAAGCCAAGATATACAGATGACAAAGATCTGGTAAATTGAGACCATCACCATGTTTTTTGCTACAATTGAGACACAAAGTTCAAATGTACGAACTTGTTAGGTGGTGGAAAAACCACAGAGAGCACGGACTTCTGAGTGGAAATAACAAGGATTTTTTGAGGGTTTTCAAGAGAGAAATTACATGAAGATATTTGTCTTTTAGGAAGGTTGAAGGGGCCTGGGAGTGGAGGCCTTCAGGTGAGTTAGGATTTTGTATATTAGAGAGGTAGAGAGGGAGGGATCAACTTAGTGTTCTTTCTCCCCATGTTCCAACTAAAGTAAGGTACTCTTCCCCTACTTCTACTCATCCAATATATTTGCATCATACATTTGGTGAAAAAATGTTAAGGATATTAGTAAACTTGCTATAACACTAACATTTCCATTCATATTTTAACAACTATTGTTGCTTTCTAATTTAAAATAGTAAAACTCCAAACTGCATGTAATTCAAATTGTCACAAAATTTTTTTAAAATCATGAATGAAAAGGAAAAATTATTTTGCTAAAAAAAGTTAAAAAATAATTTACTGCAAGGATAATTTTTAATTAAACTGGTGAAATATATTTTTGAAGCAAATTGAATTTACTTTCTCAAAACGGTGGCATAAATGAAATGTTTCTTTTAATTTACATAAATAATTAGTGAATGTCAGCTCTTGGATGTACGTCCGCAGGCCTCTCTGTACTTGAGGGGTATGTTTAAAATGTTGACTTCCCATCTTGTACTCATAGGACAATAAGAATGGCTACATATGAAGGTAGAATGCTTTACTATAGAGTACTGGAACTATGTGAGTTTTGTATTCATGAAAATATCATCGAAAAACGAAAGAAATGAAGAGAGTGTTGATGTTTGCATTTTGCTAAACTTCTCTTTCCTATGCAAATGGAAGGGGCTACAAATCAGGCAAATTCTCTCCAGCAATATCCATCTTTCCTCAGACATTGATCAGCCTAGGAAAGGAACTCTAACCCAACCTAACCAAAAACCAAATTGATATATTGTTATCAAATTGTTCTCATACTGAAATAAAATGTTAGCATTTGGTGATCTTGAATAAATAATATATTATTTGTCACTTTTTATGAACATTCCATTTTTCATACCACTGTAGAGGGTCCTAAATTACTGAAGAAATATGTGTCTGTGGATACGCTGAAATATGATTTTGTGTTTCTTTGTTTAGAAGTTCATTAACTTAAGTGAGTACTGGAAGCAGAGCCAATAACTGCTGTTAATTCTGGCTCTTGAAGTCACACATTTTTGCTAAAATGTCACATTTCCATCTCTGAACACATATAAATATCCTGTGTTAATCGTGCCCCAGCAGCCAATGGATAAAGTGTTTTATCCTGTCTCCTTCAAGTTTATTTCTCTTTTTCCTTCTTTGTCAGAACCCTCTTTAATTCACCATACAGTAGATGGTCTGGTAAATGAAAGTAAGTTTCAATGAAAATAGATTCAATAATGGCTAATAAACTCTCTCTTTAGGATCTTTCCAGTGATACTGTGGTCTTGACCATTTTTAGAAAGTGTCTCTGCCACGGATCAAGAACCTCCACAATCTCTTCCTAGACGTCACACAGCACTGAACGGTAGACTCTTATTAATGTGCTTTGCCACAGTTGTTCTGCCAAGGCTGCGAGATTTTTTGCAGCGTGGGTTTGGAATCAGACATGTATGTGTTTAAATGTTTGCTTCATTGCTTATTAATTGTGAGATGTTGAGCAATAAATAAGATGTAGCATTTTCTGAGTTTGCAAAATCACGGGCTGTCTTCTGCCTAAATTTACAAGTTAATTCATGAATATATTAGAAAAAAATCCCATAATATTTCATGGTTCCCAGCCATGAGCCTCAGTCTAAAAAGAAATTTCAAATTGGAAACTTAATTCCATCATCATGATATCTTGCAAAATAGTATATATTGTAAATATAGCAATAAAGAACTAGCATATTATAAAATTTCTTCTTCATTGCAATAGAAGAAAAATTAATTGGGTATTTTCTTTTTCTTTGAAATGTGTTAAAATCTACCTGCAATTACACCTTTAGTTCATTGAGCATCCTGCTTAACCATTAGCCTTCTCCTGTCTTTCCCTCTATTTCTAAAACTTACATTGTATGTTCCATGTCTGTAATAACACATTAGCCAGACCTGGAAATCAACTTGCCCTCTCTCTTTTTGTTACATGAGTCTAACAAAAGCCAAATTTTGGATGGACTCAGTGGTTTGGCTTCATGTATATATTCTTACACATTTATGTTTGAATAGCCGTGTCAATCAAGAAATGTAAACTGATGACTATCACCTGTGAATCATAGGTAACTCTTTCTTCTTCCATGTGAAAGAATAAATTAAGGTAGGACAAGAGGCCAGGAGTACTGCTCTGGTCATATCCCTCAACACAAAAACACGAAGAATGGACAGGTGGTGAATGCTCAGCCCTACAAGCCAAGCATGGTGTCATTTCTGTCTACATCTTCATCTCTCAAGAATCTCTCTGTCCTCTGATCTTTCCCACAACATTCTGCAGACATATTGAATTCCTACCACGCTCCTTTCCATCCGTTGATCTGCCCATGTCTTTACCTTAGATATCATTTAAGGAACCTTCATTTAGTTTTATTTTAATAACGAATCACTTAGATTTCAGTCTAAATATCGTGTCCTCAGGAGAATCTTCTCTGAATTCCTAGAAAATGTCTGTCTATCTTGTACCAAACTATGATTAAACTTGCACCTATTTTTTAAAATAAACTTTAATTTTTAGAATAGCTTTAGATGTATAGAAAAATTATGAGAGCCATCCTGGTAGCGCAGCAGCTAAGTTCTAAGGTTCCACTTCTCGGCAGCCCAGGGTTCGCCGGTTCGGATCCCAGGTGTGGACATGGCATCGCTTGGCACAGCATGCTGTGGTAGGCGTCCCACATATAAAGTAGAGGAAGATGGGCATGGATGTTAGCTCAGAGCCAGTCTTCTTCAGCAAAAAGAGGAGGATTGGTAATAGTTAGCTCAGGGCTAATCTTCCTCAAAAGAAGAAAGAAAAAGAAAAATTATGAATATTATAGCAGAATTCCCCATAGCCTGAACCCAGTTTCTCCTATAATTAACACTTCATATTAGTATGTTACATTTATTATCATTAATTAAATATTGACACATTATTATTAACTGGTCTATACATTATACAGATGTCCTTAGATTTTATCTCTTGTCTTTCTTCTCTTCCAGGATCTCATCCGAGATACCACATTACATTTAGCTGTCTTTTCCAGCTTGCATGAGTGTTACGATTTCTCAGAGTTTCCTTGTTTTTGGTTAGTTGACATTTTTGGGCAGTACTAGTTTATTATCTTGTAGGCTGTCGCTATATTGGGTTTGTACAACATTTTGCTCATGATTATACTGGGTCTATGTGTTCTTCGAAGAAAGAAACAGGAGTAAATGTTCATCACAACTTATCAAGGACACCAGCTGTCAACATACAATCATGATGACTTACCCCTGTTGATGTTGACCTTTATCAGCAGGCTGAGGTGGTATTTGTCAGGTTTTTACACTGTGCACTGTAAAATTGCTCACTCCTCCTTGACCTTCTTTTTTCTTTGCAGTACTTTTTGGAAGAAACTCACTATGTACAGCCCACACTGAAGGGGGAGCTGTACTCCACCTCACTGCTGGCAGAATATCTACATAACTTGGAATTATCTCTTATTCATTTAGTTAATAATTTATTTGGATCAGTATGGACTCATGGATGTTTATTTTATACTTTGGATTATAATCCAATAATATTTTCTTTATTTTGTTCTTCAAATTGTTTCAGCTTTGACCATTGGGTTCTCCTTCAGGTGGCTATTATGTCCCTTTAACATACCCCCATTAATGTACATTTTTGTTTTTTGTTTGTTAGATTATTTTGTTTTGTTTTGTTTGAGGAAGGTTGGCCCTGCACTAACATACACAGCTAGCAACTGTGCCCATCTTCCTCTGCTTTATATGTGGGACGCTTGCCACAGTATGGCTTGATAAGTGGTGTTAGGTCCGCATCTGGGATACGAACGTGCGAACCCCAGGCCGCCTAAGCAGAGCACACAAACTTAACTGCTATGCCATGTGGCCAGACCCCTGTTAGCTTGTTTTTAATCACTTCCTTACTTTCTTGTATCACGAGATACTCTAGGTTTATTTTGTATATTTCCTTTCCAGTCCTAGAATTAGCCATTTCTCCAAGGAGCCCTCTTTCCTTCTATTGGAGAATGTTGTTAGAAAACAGGATCTGCGCACAGATGTTGTAGGTGTTACACACTTTTTTGACAGTACTTTTCATGGATTGTAGATATTTATACAATTAATAATTTAACTTAATTATTAAATGTCTCTTTAATCCATTAGTGACTAAACTTTATATCGTCAAAGACTGCTAGTGGAGTCCACAGCATAGAGCTTAAAGATTGCAGTGTTCATCTCAGAATTATTTGTTAATTTAAATTACCTTTATACAGTCATGCATCAATATTTAGTTGTGTAATTCATTAGTTTAATGCTATATGTAATCCTAAATATAGCAATTATGTATTTAATTGAACATAAGGTAAAACACCATTTGTAATAGTAATATGGAAACCACTAAATATATAGAAATGCAGAATACCTTCCTATTCCATCTATGCTCTTATTTTTTAACTATATCTTTCATATTGCGACTGAAATTAGAGAAAGAATCTGGAAATATATATTTATAAAATGTATCTATATTTCAAATTCAGTATAATTTAGACATTATATTTGATCATCATTCTTCAGCTGGCCATTAATTCCTAAAAAATGTATACTGTTTTGAAAGGTCTAAATACCCTCTCCATGAAACCATCTGAAATAATCAATAATTATATCATAGTTATGGTTTCAATGGCTTGGACATTCATTTTACTATCTTTGTACAAATGTCATTCTGTCAAATAATGTTTCTCAGGCAAAGATTAGTCCTGAAAACTCGATGAAGAGAATAAAAGCCTCTCCAATAGGGTGATATATATTCAAAACACAGTATCCATGAATGAAATGGATAAGATAAAATAATCTTACAGTCATATCAAGAAAAATGTGATAAGAATTGATTCAGGAAAATGTAACTTTTCCTTCTTCCTGTTTTAGGTTCTCTAGACTCTGACCACTTTTTCATCAGCTTTGGGATTTGGAATGCTTCTATTCTCCTCTAGTAAGAGTTTCTTGCTCAGATCAAATAAAACCAAAGGGAAAACCGACCAAAAGGTGATTCTACTTACCGACTCTCTAAGATGCATCAGTATATGACTCTCTATAAAGAGAGGTAAAAGGAATGGTAGGAAAGACAGAAGGAGGAACACAAGAGGGGACAAGGCAGGGGTGTGTGGGCTCAGACAGAGCTCTAGAGCATATATTTCACGTTTTGCTCACTGCTGTGGATTAAATGCTGTATGACTCATTGTACAAAATGTTAGTCGTTAATAAAATGTATTATACATTATGGAACCATAGACTTTCGGGGTTGGAGACATATATGTATACATATATTTTTTTTCTGGCTAAAATAAAATAAATTTTTAATTGAGATACAAACCTGATATTTATGGCTCTTGGCCACTGGTAAGTGTAAATATATTTTAATATGTCATTTGCTTGTTTTAATACATTTCCTATCAAGCATGCTAATTTTGTGTCTGGAAATTAAAATGTTTGTGATTCCTGAGTTGTTACTGACAGCATCTTGGATTTTTTACTACTTTGGCTTCTTCATTTCAATTAACTTAGATCTTTTCAATCACAGATATAAACAGAATAAGCTTACGTGCTGTATTAGTCAGGGTTGTAACAAAATACAAAAGAGTATTGTTTTATTTTTATAAGCAGATATTAATAAAAAGTGAACCTTACTATTTTCTAAAGATTTCTCTTAATTCCTATTATTCACTTTGACTCCTTATTTTATTTGAAGACTTATGAGCAAGAACCGTAAGTTAACCTGTAACACAATGAAGCTTATATGTTTAAAGTAATAGTACTTGCTCTTTTGTGTTAATTGATATTCTTATAATAGATTAAGAATATTTAATGAAACATATATTTGGAGCATTTAGTAGGCTTACTGATTCTTGAAGTACCTGAATAGATTTATTTATTTGGGAATATAAAATAAGATTATAGTTAGCTAGCTGGCCAGGTAAATAGAAATATTTAGATATAATGAAACAATGGTTTTCATTATTAGCTTGTGATATCAGAGCATCAGATGTTCATTTAGCCAACGAACAAAAGTAACTGCAAATATCTTTTTTTTTTTTTTTTTGAGGAGGATTAGCCCTGAGCTAACTATTGCCAATCCTCCTCTTTTTGCTGAGGAAGAATGGCCCTGAGCTAACATCCATGCCCATCTTCCTCTACTTTATACATGGGATGCCTACCACAGCATGGCTTGCCAAGCAGTGCCATGTCCGCACCCGGGATCTGAACCAGTAAACCCGGGACCACCAAGAAGCAGAACTTGTGAACTTAACCGCTGCACCACTGGGGCCGGCCCCTTAAAATGTTTTTTACAAATTCTAATGAATACAATGACAAAACAGATATGGTGAAACAGGAATTTCAAGTATGCGGGCAAATCTTTTGATACATAATTAGCATAAATTAGTAGTGGGCAAATGTTTTCTGTAAAGGACTAGATAATAAATATTTTTGGCTTTGCAGCTCATGTGGTCTCTGCCACAACTGCTCACCATTTATAGTGCCAGAGTAGCCATAGACAATACGTAAACGAATGGCAAACCATTGTGGGCTGGATTTGGCTGATGCTGTAGTCTGTAGTTTTCTGACTTCTAATATAAATGACATTTTATTAAAGATAATTTTATGTTTTTCAGTTGAAAACATTCTACAGCTAAAATCCATAGTATTATAAATAAAAAATGAATACTAATACATCGTCATTTAGTTCATATTTACTTGTCTTTGATTTCATCAGATATTATACTTACCTCTGTATGGTATTTTTTTTAGTGAATGTCAACATTCTTTAATGTAATTCTTCTTTTGTGAAGCTTTTTACCTAATTATTCTCTCTTTCTCCATAAGGCACATTGACATGCTGCCGCTTTTTACAGAGCAATTATCTTAAAAGATATGATTAAATCTTATAGGTGCTTGTAAACAGACTTCAACCCATCACTTCCATTTCTCTTATTCTAATTCAGTCTTTACAATAAAAGACCATTATAACATGATTCTATATTAACTTATTAATATTTATAAATTTTACTTATAAAATTAACAACAAATAAAATTATATCATATTTGGAACAATAAAAATTATTAACACTGTACTTTTTGATGCCCTTTGGATCCAGATGTAACTTCATATTCCTATGATCAATAAATTGTTTGATATATTTTGTTCCTGTGAAAGTGTCTGAATTAAACATTGAAGAAGGGACATAAGCTTCAAATTTGGTTTGTTTATTCTTTTTTAACTACTCTCAGAATGTCAGAAATATAAAGAATTTCACAAATCATCTAGTCCAGGGAGATTTACTTTTCTTAAGCAACATAGCCTTTCTTCAAGCTCTGTCTTCCGTGGAAAAACAATGATATATAAAATATAAAGTGGATTTTTATTATTTTGAATACTTTGTAAGTACACATTTGTTTTTTTATTATAAAAATAGACAAGCACAGATCATGAAATATTTTAACCTCAAGTTCCAAATTTGGACGTGTTTTTGAGTAGTAAAAGACATAATTAGGAGAAGATCATGTAAGGCCTCGTGGAACATAGTAAATAATTGGGGTTTTACTCTGAGCACAATGGGAACCTGTGGTGGACAGACTCGAAGATGGTCCCCAATGATCTCTGTTTCCTTGAGTGTGGGCAGAGATTATCTGATTTATCACTTGTTTCTAAACCGTAGGATACAGCAGAAGTATTGACTGTCATTATGATTGTGTTACCTGAAATTGCAGCATCTGTCTCTCTAGTAGGCTTTCTCCTTTGATGGCTTTGATGAAGCAAGTGATCATGGTGGGGAGGCTCACATGACAAGGAACTGAGAGCGACTGTCAGCCAACAAACAGCTAGAAACTGTGGGAGGCAGCTGGTTGACAGCCAGCCAGAAACGATGGTCCTTAGCCATACAGCTCTCAAGGAATTTAATGCTTCCAACAACCACATGAACTTGAAAGTGGATCATTCCCCAGGGGATCCTTGAGATGAAACTGCAGCCATGGCCAACTCCTTCATTACAACCTCAAAAGATCCTGCAGCAGAGGGGCCAGTTAAGGAGTGCCTGGACTCCTGACCCACATAAATAATAAATGTGAGATAATAAATATATGTTATTTGTAGCACTATATTTGTCGTGATTTAGTACCCAGCAACAGACAACTAATATAGAAGTGTTGAAAGTTTTTAGAAGACAATTGTTATGATTTGAATTGTGTAGAAAATGAATCACTCTGGTTGCTTATTGGACTGTAGGCTCTAGGATGGGAGATCATTTGGAGCACATATGTAACATTTCAGGAGTGGATTATAATGATTCGGACAAGAGTGACAGCAATAGAAGTGTATAGAAGTGGCTAAATTGTAGATGTATTTGTAGGAGCAGCTGGCAGAATTTAGGAGTATATCAAATTATAGATGTGCAAGAAAGTGAGAAATTAAGATTTGGGCCTCGGTAACTGGAAAGATGGCAGTTGTCACTGACAGAGATGAAGAAACCACGAAAAGGGAACATTCAAGGAATGATACAGTAGATTAGGATTTCAGTTTTGAACGTATTCAAGTTTGAGATGTGTATAGTCAACTAGTGGAGACATCAAGTAGTAAGGTGGACGTGCATGCCTGAAGTTCAGGCTGGAGATATAAATTTGGGAGCTGTCAATATAGAGAGGATGTTTAAAGCCTTAGGACTGAATAAGAGATGATCAATAAAATGAGTTAGATAAGAAAAACAAAATATCTAAGAACTGAAGCTTGGACACTTTGAAACTCACAGTCATGAAGAAAAGAAAGGGCTAGTAAAGGAGGCTAAAGAAGAATGTGTGTGATGTAGGTTGAAGACCAAGTACGTGGTAACCTGCGTGCCAGGTGAAGAAGGTGTTTCAGTTGGAGGTAAGAATCAACTGTTTCAAATATGCTGATAGTTAAGTAAGACTGGAAAACTGAGGATTAACCATTGGTTTTTCAACCTAGAGGTCATCAAAGGCCTGTGTAAGAGTAGCGTTGATTATAGAGTGGAGGTGAAGCTTACTTGGATACAGTATACAAGTAAGTGAACAATGGAGAATGGTATACTAAGATTATAGCAGTTATTATGAGGATTTAGTATAAAAGAGAGTAGGAAAAAAGGAGTGGTAACTCAAAGGGGAAATTAGAGTCAGGAATGTTCTTTTAAATTTTTTTTAAAAAGAGATATAGAATGTTTGCATGCTTATGTGTAAAATCAAATATGAAAGAGATAGAATATAATTCCTGAGAATAATTCAAGTTATGGTCATTTTTCCTACCCCTGGCCTTCCTGCTGAATTTCCAATCCTTTTGAAATGCATCTCCAGTATAGTTTGTGTCTCCTTCCTTGGTTGCTTCTAAACTTAAATCTCACTCTTCCTTGTAGGGAAAACTGAGAGAGACTAACAGTATTTAAGAACAAGCTTCCACCAGTATATTCACCACTGGGGTTTCCCAATCATAGGCAGTCATTGATTTATGTGTAATTTTAATCATCCATTCACTTTGCTATGACCATCTTATTTCAGTTTCCTGTGAAATGTGTCCTTGATATTTTTTTTTTATTTCTTTGTACAATTTTAATGTAGCTGCATGTGTTTGGAAATTTCCTGTCATCTAGCACCTTGATGGTGTAAATCACTAAAGACAGGAGTTGGAAATGAACCATCTTACATAGAATATTAATGCAATATTTTCTTATATATTAATAATTGTGCTAACTGAATTAAGCTTTAAATTCGTGCATATTTTCCTAGATGAAATCCTATTAGATAGATAGTTATTTGAATTTTTTGCCCCAATATAAGTCCTTTTTAACAAATATATTTTTATAAAGTGACATATGATGGAAATTTTGCTATTTAGTTTGGATATTACTAAATATTTTTGTTTTTAAATTCTGAGTGTTTAAGAATGTGTCCATTTAACTGTAACTGAAATAGCATTTAAAGGCATTCACTGCTTAAAAGTTCTTACCTTTGAAGAAGATTGAATTCTGAGATTTAAAAGAAAACATAACCCCGGCTTGTGCAAGGTTAATTTGCAGGTTTTTGGAGAAATTTAATGGAACGAATTGATTATATCATCAGCGAGATAATTTTGCTTAGATCTGTAAAATCTGACTGGGCACTTTCATTTAAATGTGAGAACAGTGATAATCAATAGACACAATGCTTTCGTTTGCACATGACAGTGGCAGGCATTACCCTAAACACGTTACACATGTTAAATTATTAAATGATTACATAAATCTGTATATAATAGTCATTGATCCATAGCAATTACTGATATCCCACAGGGAAAATGTTGCCAGCTTCCTTAAGACAGGACGTTAAGACAAGACAAACTAGAATGTTCCTTGATTAGGATCCAGTCCTGCTCTCTGGAATAGCTCCCCAGAATAGCTCTCATTCTTCTTGGCAGTGACTCCCTAATTCATTGTTCATCATGATTTTCTCCATGGTTCTTGGCTCTGCCTTCTTAGATGATGTTTTCTTTTACCAAAGAAATGGCCTGTGTTTGTGTTTGAGTAGCTACTTATGAGTTTGTATAGAACAGCCTGCTTTCTGTTTACATAAAGTTGGGTCGCAGAAGCCTTTTTGCAATTTGAGCTATCTCAAACACTTTTAGTCTAAGTCTGCAGTGTTTTTATCTATATGCTATTCTAAAAACCTTACAATTTGTGTGAAGTGATTTGAATGAAGTTCACTTCACTTACCAAAAGCCATACTAACATTTCCTGTCTAGACAGGTAGTTACCATCTTATTTCAAATAAACCTACCACCATGCTCTTGGTTTTACCTTTGTCTGCACGTCTTGTTTCACTACAAAATCTTTTATTGGCTTAGAAAACTAGACATTAAAAAAAATTATCTTAAAAAACTTATCTTCCAATTCAACACAGCTGGCCCCATATATTCCCTTTAAATTCTGCTAAATTCTTTAGCTCATCTTTCTCTTGCAATACCTTCTCAGGCTCAGCCCGGTGCTCCCAGTTGACATTTTAAACAATCTTTAGCCAAATACAAATTTCTTTAGTACATTTTTTATCTGCTAAATTAATTCAGGAAATAGTTTTCACACTTGTTTCACCACTATAGGTGTTATATTTCCAGACTCCGATTACATACACTATCTTCACCAATTTTGCAGTTTTTGCCAATAATTTATTCATCATTGTTCAAGGCCCACAAACCATGTGGTGTCAAAGCTAATTTCATACTTTTAGGATTTTATTATGGCAAGGACACGCTTGTAGTACTCAACTTTTAGTATGAGTGAACTTACAGAATGGAGAAGAAGACAGAGGATTACTGACAGGATGACGCAGAAAGACTCATTTCTACCTGCTTAAGCCAAACTACAGAAGGGCTGCCCATTAATTCATTCCTGTCAAACTGGAACAAACACTTCCGGTGACACACTGAAAGCTTGGTTTATGACTCTAATGGATATGATGTTTACACTTAATGAGATAAAGTGAGGTATATCAAATAAAATGCATCAATAATTTGATGTTAAGAAGGAAATACTACAAGTGACAGAATGAGCACCCAAATGATCCTAAAACATTGTTCCAAACAAAATGAATTTAAAAGAATGAACATACTGAAACTCTGCACTTGAAGCAAAACCACGCAGCAACAACAAGAAACACAAAACCACAGCAAAACATAACAAAAATCAAAAACAAGACATAAGGCATACACACACAAACACAGAAAAACAAAACTGAATGACTGCTTAGCATGTAGCTTAGAAGAATAGATATAAAAAAGAACATAGAGCTATGCATCCAAAATACTACTGTGGGAAAAACTCGCACTGAATTTTGAGGTCCTCAGCATCCACTAGCATAGTAACGACTGAGTAATTGTTGTTGTAAAGACACAGGTTTTTTTTAAACTAAGGTTTCCCCAAACATATTTAAATTCAGAGCAGTTGGGTTTTGCCTAGGATATATTTATTGCTGTGCGTTTCAGTGATTACTTAACGAAAGAACTCTTGTTTCTTAGTACGTATCTACGATCCCGCCTTGGTTCATCTTCGTACCCATTTTGACATAGTGGGTTTCATCTGTATTACTGTTCAGAGTTTTTACAAACAGGTCTATTTATTTTCTGATCATGCCAGTCAGTAGGAGGCCAATGATTTTACACAAAAGTAGAGAACAAATTGTTTGAATGTAATATTCAGTACCAGAAGTGTGACAATTCCACTATGACGTTTAACTAAGTGTATCTACGGAAGAATGGTTGCTATGTCCTTGAAAAAAGAATATTTTGCCCACTCTTGTATGCTGCCTGTCCTGTCGTGATATCAAACAAATAATATGTTCTTGGTAAATATTTTAAATGAATTAATGAGGTTGAATATAAGCCCTTTCCAAATTGACCTAATAGTTTTATTCCAGTAACATTTAGAAGAGCTTTATTAAGCAATTCAAGGATATTTTAAATACCAGTTGCTTTAACAAATGACTCCCCAGATTATACTCCTAGCTTCATATAAGTTCTCAGAAAATAATTTTCTCCTTTTGTATCTATATGTTATTTAGCATCACTTCTGTCTCCTTACAGCCTATTATAATCATGGTTCTATCATCACTTATTTCAGTTACAATGTACCTAGAGCCCAAAATGGGAAGAAAAAGGTCCATTCAATGTGGATTACAAGCCCTTCTGGATATGAGAAGGAAAGAAGTTTGAATATTCTTTCAATGATGTATTACTGGAGGTCTGCAAGTATTTATGTGGTAGCATGTATGAGAGTATGCATAAGATATTTGTCTTGGAATGCATGTTATGATATTTTTATATATCAACTTAAAAGAAAATTTAGAACCATGACATAAAATATATTACAAGTGAGAAGTGAAGCTTTATAAACTCCTGAATGATTTCTAATTTTTTTCTGTATTTTTATGTAACCCACAAAAGTAACTATCAACAAGATAAATAGATCGCTTGATTAAAAATCAGGTTTTAAATCATATGGGATTTACAGTATTTGTTGCAGTGATTTTGAAAGAATTGTGTAATAATACATTCAGTTTCAAGGAAAACGGGTAATAAATGTTCCAATTTGCCAGACTTTATTTACCAAAGAAAGCTATTAAATAAGAAAATCAAGAATTCAGTTTTAAGATTCTCAAATTCAATTTAATGTCAGCAAGCTAGAAAACGCTAAACTGCCATGATTTCTTCCAGCAACGTAAACCTAGAATATCATGTAACTAAAAACAATAGTGAACTTTACTAATTATTTTAAATACTGCACATATAGCCTCTGCTAATTGAATATAAATGCTGTAAACTAAGATATATGGATAATACCTATTAAATAATTATCTTTGACATTGATAAATATATTAAGAACATAGTTGCAAAATGTACAGAATATGAATATATATACATATATATCACTTTCTGGCCTCATAACTTTTTATATTCTTGTCTTTTTGTAGCGGAAAAAAACTTCTATAATACACTTTCTTTTTTCTTTTCTCATTAAAAATATATCCATTTTGGAGGTACTTAAAAATACAGGAAAATGGAAAGAATGATGAGAATAATATGAGAGACATTCACTACTATGTTATATTTACCTTTAAAGTTTTTATTTTTAATTATTCTAAGGAAAACAATTACAAACATATTTGAGCTTTTCCAAATCTTTGCAACCAAATCGCCTCTTTCTTTTCCTGGAGAAAACGTTATTCATGAATAGTACTCCTTAAATGTTTTTGTTTCTATTGTTGTTTTTTAATAACATACTTATAATATATCTATCCAGAAATAAGTTCAAGTGCTATCTTGTTAGTTTTAAAATGTATCAAAAGAGGCCTGTCTTTTTAGTCAACATATATTTTTTATCAACTTATTCTTTGCAATTAATATCGCATCATATTTTCAAAACCATTCATACTTTCCTCTAGCTAGATGGTGTCCTTTGATGCACAAAATTTTGATGAAGCCCAATTTATTTATTTTTTCTTTTGTTACTTGTGCCTTTGACATTGTATCTAAAAAACCATTGGTAATTGCAAAGTCATAAAATGTACCCCCACGTTTTCTTCTAAGTTATATTGTTTTAACAGTCATATTTAGGTCTTTGATCTAGTTTGAATTTATTGCTGTATTTAGTGAAATATGGATCTAACTTCATTTTTTGCATATGGATATCCAATTGTCCAGCACCATTTACCAAAGAAACTATTCTTTTCTTATTGAATGGTCTTGGCACCCTGTAAAAAACCAACTGACCACAGATGTGTGGTTATTTTCTTGAGTTTCAATTCCATTCCGTTGATTTATATGTCTATCTTTATACCAGTGCCACTGACTGGATTACCATAGATTTGTAGTAACTTTGGAAATCAGGATGTGCAGGGCCTCTAATTTTGTTATTTTTCAAAATAATTTTGGCTGCTCAGGGTACTTTGCAATTTCTGTGAGTTTTAGGATCAGCTTTACCATTTCTGAGAAAAGGGTCATTGGAACTTTTAAAGGAATGGCATTGAATAGGTACATTGCTTTAGGGAGTGTTGCCATATTTACAACATCAAGTCTCTAAATCCATAAACAGAGGATATCTTTCTGATTGTTTAGGTTCTTAATTCATTTCAATAGTTTGTAGTTGTCACTCTACATGTCTTTTACTTCCCCAGTCATATTTATTCCTAAGCATGTTATTTATTTTGATGCTATTGCAAATGGAACTTTCTTAATATCCTTTTTAGATTGTTCAATGCTAGTCTATATAAAATGCAAGTGATTTACACGTGTTCATCTTGTATCCTTTAACTCTGCTGACTTTGTTTATTGGCTCTAACAAGTTTTGGGTTTGGTTTTGGATTTTCTTTTTCTTTTGTTTTTTTTTGAGGAAGGTTAGCCCTGAGCTAACTACTGCCAACCCTCCTCTTTTTGCTGAGGAAGACTGGCCCTGAGCTAACACCCATGCCCATCTTCCTCTACTTTACACATGGAAGGCCTACCACAGCATGGCGTGCCAAGAGGTGCCATGTCCGCACCCGGGATCCGAACCGGCAAACTTTGGGATGCCGAGAAGTGGAACGTTAGAACTTAACCGCTGCACCACTGGGCTGGCCCCTGGATTTGCTTTTTGAGTTTTGTTTGTTTGTTTGTTTGTTTTTGGTGTTTGTGCTTGTGTGTAGGTGTTTGTGTGTCTGTATTCTTTTGCATGTTCTATACATAACATCATATCAACTGTGAATAGAGATAGTTTTACTACTTCCTGTCCAAGTGGAGAGTTTATTTTTGCTTTTCTTCCTCATTCATCTGGTTTCACTATCCAATACAATGTTGAATGGAAATGGGAAAAGTGGGTATCCTTGTCTTATTCATGATCTTAGAGGGGAAAGCTTTCAGTCTTTCATATTAAGTATGATGTTAGCTGTGGGTTTTGTTATAAAAGCCCTTTATTGTGTTGAGCAAATATCTTTCTATTCCTATTTATTCCTTTCCTTCCTTCCTATTCTATTCTTTTATATCCTTTCTATCCCTAGTTTATTAGTTGTTTTTATCATGGAAGGGAAATAAGTTTCATCAAATTCTTTTATTGCATAAATTGAGATGGACACATTTTTCTTTTTGTTTTGTTTTCTATTGAGGTGTTCTATTATGCTGAGGTAGTGTATTTCAATTGAATCACCCTCGTATTCCTGGAATAAGTTCGACTTGGTCATGGTGTATTATTATCTTAATATGCTGCTGAATTTTATTTGCTTGTATATTAGAGGACATTTGCATGTATAGTCATGAGGGATATTGGCCTGTCATTTTCTTTTCTTGTGGTATCTTTTTCTGTCATTGATATCAGGGTAAAGCCAGCCTCATAAAATGAGTTAGGAAATGTTCAACCCTATTCTGTTTGTTGGATGAGTTTGAAAAGGTCTGATGTTACTTCCTTTAAATATTTGGTAGAATTCACCATCAAAGCCATCTGTGAAAAACTGTCACAGCCAAACGGAGCTTAAAGAGACATGACAAGTATATATAATGCGGTATTTTGTGTAGAATCCTGAACCCGAAAAAAACCCACACTAGGTAAAATCTAAGGAAATCTGAAGAAAATGTGGTCTTAATTAATAATAATGCAATAGTCTCTCATTAATTGTTACCAATGTACCATAGCAATAAGGGTTAGTAATAAGACAGTAACTGAGTGAGAAGGTATATGGAAACTCTCTGTATTATATTCAATTTTTCTCTAAATCCAAATTTGTTCTAAAAATACAATATTTTTAAAGAGCTACTTATCAGATGTGAAAAGTATCTCTATCATTTGCACATATACATTATTATTAATAATACTTTTATTATTTTAATCTCATATGTTCAACATTGGTGGTATCTCACTCAGTCTCAAGTATATCCTAAATATTGAGCGAATGTAGATTTAAAGATGTGCTATAAATATACTTGACATGAAGAAACATTTGTTTTGCCTGTTGTGCTATAATGATCACAGCAATATAAAGTAGCTCAAAACCATAACTTCTTTTAATCAAAGAAGTGTTTCAGTATAATTTTGTAATAAAACAAAAGGTTATATATAAAGTCAAAATGGTAAAACACATTTTATTCCTTT
This sequence comes from Equus quagga, assembly GCF_021613505.1. Taxonomy (NCBI): domain Eukaryota; kingdom Metazoa; phylum Chordata; class Mammalia; order Perissodactyla; family Equidae; genus Equus; species Equus quagga. The sequence continues at coordinate 110,323,113 of NC_060275.1, forward strand.
TTAGTTTGTGAATGTCTTTGCCATAGTAAGTTGACCCAAAGTAGCCATGATTACTATAAAAATTAGAAACAAGATGTGCATTGTCACAATAATGATTGGATGTTATTGCAAATGTTAAGGATAGTAATGTTTAAAAACAGTGCTAATTCCTGTGTGCTCTATAGGGAGTTCTTAAACGTACACACATAATTAAAGTTAAGATGCTTTTACACCACATGCTCTCTAAAGGAAAACACACAAAACATTTTTGATTAACGACTAAGGCAAGGCAGTAGTGTAGACTGAATTCTACTATATTTATTCATGTGTCTATTTTAGATGATGTATTTTTTTGTCCCATGGTGAACTTAACATATACAAATATCTCCTCTTCCACTCCCACACCCCACCTCACACCTCCAGTGTCTTCTTTGACTTCATTAATGTTCTTCAGAACTAGTACACATACCCAATTCTCAAAATCCATGTGGCTTTTTATGATTTTGCCCTCCTCCTTCAGCAGCCCTGTACCAATCACCACTCTAACTCTTAATTTCACTAGTAATTTTGAACCCAAGTCAACAGAAGCATAATTTAATGAAGATATGTACACTTTGAAGTCAAATAGCTCTGAGTTCAAATCCTGCTTTGCTATTCACTACATCTGTGTTGAGAAAAGTTTCTTTAATTTTTCTCAGGAGTAGCTTCATTACTTTTTAAGTGAGAATAAAACTTTGGTTTATGATACTCAATCTAAAATGCCTACTACTCCAACTTTAACAAATGTCAGTTTCTTTTCCCTTTTCTTTTTTAAATCTATATTTTCAGCCCTAAATCCTAGATTGATCACATTCACCTATCATTGTTTTAGTTGTTCTTGCTGTTATTGTTAAGAATCTGTTAGATATTGCCAAAGGGAAGTACCCTGGGTAGCATTAAAGACCCATGGTCTTCAAACCAACACTCCTCTTTCTGACCTTCAGAAATCCTTTTATTGATCTCTACTTGTCCACCTAGCACATTCCAGGCATTTCCTACTATCTGCAAGTTCCAAGTGCTATCTTTACCCTTTCTGTTTGGAGATGACCCTATGTTGTACTTTACTGGGAGTTTGGAGGTCACCTGAAGAGATAACTTGAAAATTACTACCTCTTTACCTAAAAATGTATTTTCACTCATATTCACCTACATAAAAATGGCATTATTTCTACCATCTGGGCTTACATGGTGTGTGTGTGTGTGTGGCTTTGTTCTCTACTTCCGAAAACAATCTTGCCCTTTAGTATTAAAACTCTAAGAAAACTAGAGTTTTGTCTATTTTTTAAATTCATATATTCCTATGTTTAGGACCGTGCTTAGTGTGGAGCCAAGGCTCTGATTTTGTAATGACATGCCTATAGTTATTTACTTATATAATTATAAAAATTAGTTATACGTTTTAATAGTATACCTGTCATGTTTTCTCTGCTCAACCAACAGCTACAATCTTCATCACAAAAGAACTTTTTCTTCTCTCGTTTTAGCTCCTTTCTTTAGTTGAGGATTTGCTTGAAATACCAGTCTATAGTCACTTCTGCATAGACTTGAATTTATTAAGGTTTTGTAATCTGTTTTGTCTTCTGTATTCTAATAAAACTTCTCTCTCATAGTATCCTAAGAGGTAAAAACTAAAGAGTTTTCACAGATTTATATGCTTTGACCTCTGCAGTTATCAAAACTTTTAAGCAGAGGGGTTGTAAGAAATAAAAATCTTTATGATAGAATCATTTTTGTACTGAAATTCATCAGTCTTTTCCTTTATAGTTCTTTCTTTAAAAATATGGAAAATTGTATTCTCTTTTTTATGTTTATAGTGAAGTTCTAAATTCAGTAGGAATTTCTTTTGGAGTATTGTACTAGATACAAACATGATTTTATTCTTAACCAAATTGTTTAACTGGTTGTTTTTAGAATTAGTAGTAATATTTTACAGAAAAGACATTCAAATACTTCTATTAATTAATTATAATATATAGTGCTTATACCTTGCAAAAACATTGAGGAAAGAATTATATTTATAATTCATAAATTATTCAATATTAATTCAAATCTACTACCAAGAGAGAACATCTTACTTTTCAGCTTCATTAGACCATAAATGGAACATAAGATTTCATTTCTTGTGTAAAAGCTGCCAGACACTTATTTTCAATACAAATGGGCAATGACAAAGAAACAAAATTTCGTTTTTGACTTGTCAGAAAGACCATCTTCTCTGGGGAAGATGTGTGACTTGAGTCCTATTAGAATTCTTGAACTGAATGGTCATACTTTCCAAACAGGTGTTATTAATTATAGATAAAGATATAATTGAAAACTATTATATTTATAGCAGGAGGAAAGAGAATTTCCTTAAAACAAACATGGTATAATTAAACATCAACCAAAACGCAATTAAAAATTTCAGAATTCAACACTTTTATTTATTTATGAATATATATTTTCTGTTGGTATTTGAAAATAATTTGCATATTTCACTGTTAAAAATCCTTGTCCAAAGATCAGTAAGTGAATTGATTTTTCTTTTCATGAGCTATAAAATTGAGTTGAAAGCTTTTTGTAAACTTCATTGTATTTTTGTTTTCTATTTTTTAAAAGATGACATTTTCAGGAATGTTTAAATGTAAATTTTATAAATAGATTCTTATTAAAATTTAAATTAAATTACCAGATGTTTATGGTTTTATATACAGATGAAAAATGCAAAAGTTATAAATTATTAATATTAAAAGCACTAAACAATTACCAGCTGGATCATATCTTGCTATTATAATCTGATAATACACAAAATATATACTTACATATATAGATATAAGTATAAAATAAATTTAATTATATTAAACAAAGGTTTCTTATATTTTTAAACCAAATATATATATGTAAATTATCTTTACCTTTTCTCAACTTAAATGAAAAAATACGTACATACATAAATAACATTTAAGTACTCAGAAATGAACCCATTCTTACTTTTTCCTTATTTTAATTCATGTTTATTTGTGATCATAGTGGCACAGGAATAGAATACAGAATTTTAAATTCTGAAACTTGAACATACAACTTAGCTCTGTACTATTTTTAGTGCCTAGCTTTTGCAGTACATATCTGATTTATGACACAAATTCTGCATTAGTCTAATCCACTAGACACTGACATAATACATAGGTCCCTGTCCCACTACAAGTCTCAGATTCTTCAGAATTGAGACGTAGCTAAAGTTACAAGCAAGTACCTATAGCATATGCATTTGGAGTAATAAAATGTCTATTAATACATTTTAGTAAACTTTTTCTTTAAGTAGGATTTGATATTTCAGTTGCTAACTTAGTTAAAAGGAAGTTCCAGGAAACCCACATGGCCTAATTTACAAATATAAGAAGGTTTGCTATGAAATGCAACCTTATTGCAAAATCACCCCCAAATGGGCAATACAGCTGGCATCAGGGCTATTTAATTGGGCAGTTTGAAGTAGACATCTCCACATACTGGCCCATACAATGGTACAAGGGTGACACATAAGAAATATTTGAATGCTTGTTGGATATACAGAGTCCTTATCTCCACTCAAAGTTTCTGCATCAAAACTTTGGGACTGATCATAATGTGTATATTTGGGGAGTACTTCTTTAGCAGACATTCTACCAGCATTTGGAGGGCATCTTAGAAAATATGTTATAGTATTCAAGTATAACTGTTTCTTGCATACTTATGTATTGTGGTAATTATGTCTTGTCAATCGTGTATCTCAATATTCAAAAAGTAGATGAAGAAAATATATGCGATATGCTATCTGGAGTGCTCTCTCTCTTTCACACATACACACACACACACACTCACACTTTTTTTAATGAAGTAATTAGTGGTTAGATTTTTTTTTTTTTTGCTTTAATAACCCAACTGCTTATTTGGCATTTATTTCTGGATCTCACTAGTTATTTAAATCAAGGAGTATGTAGTAATACTCAATTCAGTCAAATTATCAACAGATCATTTTCTGAGTGAAAATTAAAAAGTTGGATATTTATTTGAAACAATTTAGTATAGTAGATATTTTGAACATTTTCAGTATCTCTGAAGAGATTATTTGTGATTATTATAAATTAGCTATTTACTATCAATGTTAACACATAGTTTGACAATACCAATTAATCAAGATTTCCTTTTAATCCATGATTTTGGAGTGTGTTTATCTCTTCATTTACAGTGCATAGTGCTTAGTATTATTTTGGCAAATATAAATATTCAAAGCCCTTCAGAACACCACCATAGTAAGGACACATCAGCATCTTTCAGCTTCGTTATCTCATAATTGGAAGAAAGGATGAGATAATCACAGTGGGCCAAGAGACAAGCAACCCTCAATAGTCTGACTTCTGATGTAAAAATATGACAGGCATATGTCATTGCTGGTATATTAAACAAGAGGTAATCATGAGGATTCGATGAGAAAAAAATAGTTGTTTCAGGTGAAGTAATCAACAATAAAGGTAGTTCAGCCAAGTGGAACAGAGAGAAAATTAGTCAAGGGCAACCCAGGCAAGAGCCAAAACGAAGTGAAGTTCACGAAGCTGAAGCTGAAAGTCTGCAGTGATAAGAAGTCAATCCTGCCTGCAGGTCATATTGGTAAAGGATAAAATCTCAACCCCGGGTTTTACGTAACGGTGATGGATGGTTGTTGGCACACAATGAGGGCGATGGGAGATCAGGTAAAATTAGTTCCATTGGAACATAACCCTTCATAGCGTTTAAAGAATCATAGTCTCTAACTCAATGCCCTCAAGGTACCTAACTTCCATGAATGTATTTTGGTAACTCGGAGAAAAATGATTAGGTAAAATTGATCCATCAAGGAATTGAAAGAGCCAAATGTAAAGCCTAGCTTCATCTTCTAAATTGCAGAGAGGCTAATTGGATAATGGATGCCAATTGTCTTCCCTTGACTAAGAGCTGTGCCTGCCTTTCAATTATTATACCATACCCCTGGTGCACTTTTTTGAGTTGATGCAGTTTTTTAATCACGTTTCTTTCTACGTGTTATATTGTTGTTTTAACTTAAGCAGTGCCTTCAGCGTCATTGTGAGTCTTACATGCGCCACTAGATTGAGCCCCAATCTAATACATCCAAAGCTAACTCTAATTGATCATCTTCCTCTGACAGTGTTAACAAACACTGTCCCTTGGGTACAGGGACAAACACATGGCCATTAAAGAGTTTTATGTTGTCTGCTAGTCCTCTGCACATATTTCTTATCACCTAATTCCCTGGTGCTTCTTTTTTTTCTTCAAATAATGCAGGTAGATTTTTTAATTTTCCCAAATAATGCAAGTGTATTTTTCTTTTAGCATACTGGATACTGTTACAGACTGACAGGTTGAGTGGTCCAAAGCATCATGACCATCCTTTATTGACATGTTCATAAAGGGCATACTAATTTCATTCAACATTAACTTAACTAATATTACAACGGTCTCCTCAGAGCCAAACAATTTCATACCCTTGGAATATAGTGCTAAGAAGAAAGCATTGCCACTCATAATCTATTGAAAGAAACAGAAGATTTCCAATTAAAATACAATGCTGAGAGTACTAGAAAAGAGGTGTGCAGATACATGCACCTAATCCTCCCTCCAAATTGCTATGAATAATCATTTGCAAATTGCCTTGAATTTCCTATAGGAACTAAAGAAATTACGCTTTCTCCAATATTTTGTACAAAATAACATCCATACCATTAATCTTTTTCAGGACTTCTCCTCAGTCTTCTCTAAAAACACCTTTCTAGTACAATTTCTGTGCTACTTCCTTGCATAAACCTTTTTGTAAATCCAACAGTGGACTACTGTTCTCTACCTGCTTTCAACCCACCCCTTATGTTAATATATTTCCAAATAAGCATCATCCCATTGGGTCTGGCTCAAATGGTTACTTTTCTTGGAATCTTTTCCTAATACCACCTATTGCTGCCCAAATCCTGCTAAATTAGCTATACTTCTCTCTTGACACTTATCACATGCCTGTTTAATTACAGTTTTTTGTCTGTATTTTTAATCTAACACGGCATAACTTACTTAAATGTAATAATAATGATAATTTTAAAAATAATAATAATAGCATCAACTTTAAAAATAATACCAGCTAATCTTTATTGAGTACTTATCAGGGATGTGAAAATATTGTCGTTGGAACATCTAGAAACTTTACTTACGAAGTTCCCATATTAGAGTTTATTTAATCAACCCAATGATCACAATCAGTAAATGAGGAAACTAGGGTATGAAGAGATTAAATAGCTTCTCAAAGTGACATCTCATCACTTTTTCCATTTTCTATTAGAAGCAAGCCACAGGTTCTGCCCCCACTCAAAGGGAGAGGATTGCATATGAGTGTGAATACCAAAAGGTGGGGATAATCTGGACCATGCTAGAGTCTCTCTGTCATAGCCCATCATCTAACCCCCAGTGATCCATGTCCTTCCCACAGGAAAAATGCATTCACCTCCTCCCAAGGTCCCCAAGAATCCCATCCCATTAAACCATCTGCTCTAAGTCCAGATACTTATCATCTAAATCAGATCCAAGTAAGGATGAGGCTCCTTGGGTAGACTGCTTCTCAGCCTGTCAATCTATAAAACTAAAGAAACAAATTGTCTGGCCAACACACAGTGGTGGAACAGTCAAAGGATAAGAGGTATAGGCATTTCTGTTCAAAAAGAGTAACAATGATGATAAAAAAGATTTACTGCTCCACAGTGATTTTAAAATGGAGCCAGGGAAATGTTACGTGTTCTTTGATTAGATTTCAAACCCTGGGAATAATTCTCTGTGGTTCTCCCTCCTACCTCAGTGTTCTTCATTCCAGCCTCCCAGTCACCCTTTCTCTTCCATGAGAGCAGCAAGTATTGGTAGTGAAGTAGTTTCATCAGACTCCTTCCTGCCTATAGAATTTCAGAAGTCTGAAAGCCACTTTTCATTTTCCACTCTCCTTGTTCCTTTTAGGCTAAGCTGGTAGTGTTTTTGCTAAAATAATTTTCTCAAAAACTGCGTGGGTCTTCTGTGGATTTCATAGAAGTTCACTCCTTTAGACAAAAACCATACCCACAAATCACTCCTAGATGATCCCTCCTCTGTCTAGGACTAGATGCTGGGAGGACTGAGAAGCAAAGTGATCAAGCTTCCTAGAGGCCCTATTCTTAGATGGAGAGCATCTATGAGACGAAACCTCAGTCTCTCTAAAGGACCAGTTCTGTGACTAAATGCTCAATTGATCTTTTGAGGTGTTAGCAAAAAGGTGGACAGTCACACCCTCAGGTTTTCCCTAGACAAGGTTTTATCTAAAGATGATGCTTTCCTGACAAGTCTTAGAGACAATTTGTTAATTATAGCACCTTTCCTCATCTGGAATAGCTCAGATTTTTCAAAATTATCAAGATCTTTTTAAAAGTTTTTTCCTCAAATTATCTTTCTCTTCTCCCATTTTACTATAAGCACAAAGAAGAAACAAGATAGCATCTCCCACCCTTTGCTTGGAGATACCCCTAGCAAAATAACTAAGTCCCTCACTTACATGCTCTGCTTTTCACATAACTGCTGAGCGTAGTTTCCCTAAGTTCTCTTCTAGTACATTGCAAGGGTCTCCCTTACTCTACTTTCTAATAAAATGTTCTTCACTTGTTTTGGAGCCATCACTGGCAGTGCCCTTAAAGTTCTGATTTATAATTGTCTGTTTAAGGAAATTTAGTCTTTTTCTGTCGTACTTTTCAAACATTTGCCAGCCTCTGTCCACTGCCCCATTTTTAGTTATTTGTTAGAGCAACCCCTCACTTCCAGGTACCAAACTCTGTATCTATCGCTGCATAACAAATTACCACAAGCTTAGGCTGCATAGCATAACACACATTTGTTATCTCAGAGTTATGAGATACTTAACTGAATCCTCTGCTCTAATCTCCCCCACGAATTCAGATAAGATGTTGGCCAGGGCTGCTGTTTCATTTCAGGCTTGGCTGGGGGAAAGATTTTCCATCAAACTCACATGATTGTTACATGCAGAAGAATGGAACTGGACCCCTAACATGACTCACAAAAATGAACTCGAAGTGGATTAAAAACTTAGACACAAGACCTGAAACTTTAGGACTCCTAGAAGAAAACGGGGAAAAAGGTCCTTGACATTGGTCTGGCAGTGATTTCCTGGATATGACACCAAAAGCATCAACAACAAAAGCAAAGATAAACAGTTTGACTACCTCAAACTGAAAAGCTTCTACACAGCAAAGGAAACAATCAAAAAATAAAAACTAAAAGGCAGTCTATGGAAGAGCAGAATATATTTGCAAATCAAGTATCGGACAAGGGGCTAATATCCAAAATATGTAACGATCTCATACAAGTCAATAGCAAAAAACCAAACAATCTGATTAAAAACTGAGCAGAGAAACTCAAAGATATTTTTCCAAAGAAGACAAGCAAATGGCCAAGAGGTACATGAAAAAGTGTTCAATATCACTAATTATCAGGGAAGAGCTACTCAAAGCTGCTAAAATGGCTATCATCAGAAAGACTAGAGATAACAAGTGTTGGCAGCGAGGATGTGAAGGAAAGGGAACCCTTGTGCACTGTTGGTGGTAACGTAGATTGGTTCCACCACTACGGTAAACAGTACGAAGTTTCCTCAAGAAATTAAAAATTGAACTGCCTTTTCCTTTACTTCTTTAAGAGCAGAAACTGGGCCCAAATCCTGCACCTATTTGCTGTGTGGTGTTTTAGAGCCTGAGTTTTGATTATTAGCATCCAAGATTATCTGAATTATCTAATAGTACTACGTATAGCTTAAAAAATAAAAAAGCAGATAAGATGATAAAGAAGATGAAGTGGTATACTTTCTGTGATTCACTGATGTTAAAGCAAAGAAAAGAGTGAGAAAGCAAGAGAGAGTGAGAGAAGGAGAGATGGCAGCGAGAGAGAGAGAGCAGAGAGACAGATAAATATTCAAATCTAATATTCCACCATCGGGCTCTCCAGAAGTGAGAAGTGAAACTGAATTGTCCCCAATGATGAAATAAAATGCAATCATCTTTAAAATTAAACGACTCTTGGGCTAACCTATATTATAGTGTTTTACATAGGCAACTGAAATACATGAATCAGCCATTACCCCCCATATTCCTGAAGATTCTTATCTTTCATATGTTCACATTTTCTGTCACTTTACCTGATTTTTTCCCTTTTTATTTCTGGACCAGCTTCACAGCTCATTTGCTTGCAATACAACATAATTGGTTTTCTCCTTGACATGTTCTGAATACATGGTTTTATGTTAGAGTTTGAACAATGGGGCACATATCTCTGTCTGCCCAATAAACCAAATTTATGGCAGAAAAGCTTGATTTTTTAGCTTTCATAGACAAGGAGGGTAATTTATCTTTTGCTTCCATTGAATTCATTTCACATATTGGGGAAATCTGTTTTGGACAAAACAAAACTTTTTTCCACCCACTTCCTCTGGGCCTTTCTTCATCAATTATCCCTTCATCAATTATTCCAGGGACTCCTTTTGGAACATTTTTGGCCTTCTGAGACAGTATACAAGACTAAAGAAAATTCTCTTCCACTGTAGCCCCTCATTTCCTTTCTCTTGCCAATTATCTGTTCAAAGTAGTAGACAACAAATGTGTCTACTTTATGCCTGTTCAATAAACTCTTATAATGAAGGAGAGTAATGAGTTGATACCATCAGCTCTTGGTCATCCTTGATTCCTTGTAGCATTTGATATTCATGACCACAATCTCTGACTTTGAAATATCCTCTTAAGTGCAATCTTTTTTCTAGCTTCTGTATCATGGCTCATTCATGTCCAATTGAATCTCGAATTATAAATCTGTCTTTGGTCCATGTCTCCTATATATCAATCTCTCTCCGCTTTCTCTACACAGTCACTTCTAAGTATCACCTTCTCTTGTTAATTGATAACATGGGTAACTTTGAAATCTGTGGATAGCTCCACTTTCTGAGCTTTAGTCCAGAATTGTCAGCTATCCACTGGAAATTTCACATCAGGTGCTGTTATCTCTAAATTACATATGAAAAAAAGAACATGTTCTCAAATTCATCCTCTCAAATTTCCCATCATGGGAAATAACACAGAGGCTATCACTCTTCCACTGATGACCACGCATATCAGATACAAGTGCTACCTGCAGAATATCTCCGACATCTACACCCTTTTGACATCCTTCCAACATTCGTCTTTGCTCATTCATCTAGTCATGCATTAATTCATTATAGTAGGTATTTTTTAAGTACCAACTGTGAGCAGACATTGCCTTAGGTTCTGGGACATAAACACGAATAAGATTGTGATAAGACATGGTTAAAATTTTTAACAAGCTCACCTATCTGGCATTCAGAATATATTATTACATATAATATTTAGTGGGAATTTTCCTATTATTTAAAGTAAAAATAATACAACAATCAAAATAACAGTATAAAATGCATCTCTTCATCATTTTTCATGATTCTAATCATTGAGTGCATTATATCTTATATTCTATTTTAACCAACATACTTTGTTTTGTCCAACATATATAACCAGCATAAATATTTTCCTCAAATCTGCACGTCTGAAGTCAGTATTTCTTTGTATAGTTCATTATTTTAATGCAACAATAACTACTAAAATATTAATTATCAATTAGCATGCATTTTCATAATTATGTAGCAATTGGTGAATTTATATATTATATAATTTGGTATATTTATCTATATTATAAGACAATGTTATATTATTTCTATATGTGTGTAGACATATGCATATAACATATACACATTTATCTTAATGCATAGAAATATGTATGTGTGTATTCATGTGTAAAATGCACAGATTTTGGGGTCAGCCAGTAGTGGTTTCCGTGCTCCACTTCAGCAGCCCAGGATTCGCAGGTTCAGATCTCGGGCATGGACCTAGCACCACTTGGCAAGCCATGCTGTGGAAACATCTCATATAAAATAGAATAAAATTGGCACAGATTTTAGCGCAGCAACAATCTTCCTCAAGCCAAAAGAGGAAGATTGGCAACAGATTTTAGCTCAGGGCCAATCTTCCCCACAAAAAAAAAAAACAGATATTATCCAAAGTGGAGTTAGTAAGACAAAATAAATGATTGAGTTTATAACTCTATCCTTTGTGAGGTACAGTGTCACTAGGAACGTATGAGTAAAGTATTTTTTCTGTTACCAGTGTTGCCTTTCTAGGTCTTATATCCACATTTAGTTAAAGTAATAACTGGTTGCTTTCTTATTGCATGATTTTGTTATTTTATATATTTATATTTTGTAATGTGTCTGTGCCTTTAAACAGCCTGGTTTTGCAATGGCTCCATCATCCAACCTAATTATCATGAGTATACTTACAGTGACCATTTCATTTCCTGAAAAACCCCTATTTTAACACTGAAAGAACAGAGTTAAAATTCCAGAGGATGTCTTTTAAAGAGGGTCTTCACTATCTTCTTCAATTGCACTTGTTCAATTTCATGTCTGACTGCTAACCTACAGAAGGTAAGGAAGGTGATATCTTATTCCTCTAATACAACAAGCACGGACTACATCCCATGCTTTGCTTTCGGTTTTCTCAACCTCCATGCCACTCATTCCTCTCAGTGGATTATAAATACATTTGTCGCTCTTAATTCATCTCATAAGGAGAAAACTGTCACCTATAAAATACTCTATTCTCTCTTAATTAGGTTAAAATCTTCTTTTTGTCAGTGACTAAATGTTGCGTGTTTTTTAAAAGTGCAACATGACAGCTAACACCTGGCCCAAGAAAGATGGTTAATAAATGTCTACCTCTTCAACGATTTTAGTCATTAAGATCTTTTTCCACCATTGGAAGCATTTTTTATTTTTTTACTTATTGTAATGTTAATGAGACAAACAGACTTTAAGCTCATAAAGGCAGGATGAAGTATGATAGTCTGCTGCTATAAGTATTGAATACATATTTCATTATTGAATTTGTGTAAAATCATTATAAATCTTGTGAAACTATGTTACAGGCCCTGTTCTAATGAAATTAGCTATTTTAAATCATTTAATCTTCAAAATAAATGTGTCATCTAGTTGCTATTAACCCCATTATAGAGATGAGGAAACTGGCCCAGAGAGGTTAAGTAACTTGCTCCAGGTCACACAGGTGGTAAGAGGAGAAGTGGATTTCAAATAGCAGCAGTCTAATGTCAAAACCCATGACTTAGTCATTCTGCCCAAGTTGCTGATCCAGCCCAATCTGAATTTCTAAAAATAAATTATTAAAAACATTATTAATTTTTAAGTTGTTAGGTAAAATTAAAATTCCAGTAAACTGTATTCATCCTTTAATCACATTTATAAAAAGTAATCAAAACAATTACATCATCAACAGCCTGAAAAGCCTAAAATTAGAAAGAAACAGGACAAAAGTGTGAAATGATAATTTTACAAATGTAGTATTCACCAATGCAATAAGTACGAGAGTCTATACATTATTCATTATTTTTAGAATTGGGACAAGCAAGCTTAGAATTAAATTAAATTAAATTAAATTAAACATTCTTGTTTTAATGATGGCTCAGTTTCTAGAACATTACCAACACATAGAATAGTTCAATGATTAAATGTTCACATCAACCTGGACAATCAGAAAAATTAACAGGCCATTTATTTTTAAATTATACATAAAGGATGTACTCGAAGCTACTTTATTTCCCATTAGTTCTAAAAGCATTGAGGGTAGAAGAAGAAATTTAGCCATATTAGCCATAGCAGACAGCTCAGATCAATGTAAATACACACAAAGGCCTGTATGTAAATCAGCATTCAGAAAAGAGATCTTATTTTAATCAAACACATATAAATTAAATGTGAAATCATCATTAATTTTAATGAATAAATCACAAAGATATAGAGGATTTAGAGACTTTCTACCCGTAAATCTTTCCATATATCCATCCCACCATGCTCAATCTATACAAATTACTTCTAACTACAAAGACCTAAAACAAAAACATATATCAATAAAGAATATAAAAGGAAAAACCCACAACTTATTTGAAACTATGATTATATTTAAAAGTTATTTGTGTCCGAATTGGAATTGACTCTCTCCATTTTTTACAGCAGGCAAACCCAGAATACAAAAATATGCATACAAAATTTTGTAAATGAATTGTGTTAAACTTGTTTTGGAGACTCATATTTAAATTTAATAAATAACGTAGTTTCTGTAAAGACTGCGTGTACAAATTATGTCTCTAGGAAACCATAAAATGAAATATGTGGTTCTCTTCATTTGGGCAGAGCATGGTAGAGAAAGCTTACAAACACAAAATGTTTAGGACAAAATTATACTAATCTTTCCATATACTTTCAAACAGTGATTTAACAGCCTTGCTTCCCTAGGTGTTAAATAATTTTTGGAGTAAAAGACAACAGTCACTTCTTCATGTATTCCTTTATTCAGTAAAAAACTATGTCTTTGGCAACTCTGTGTGTGAAGCACCTGTTAGCATAAGGTGAAAAGCCTCCAAATGGGAATATACAGCATTAAAGTTCCATTCTCAAAGGAGAGCTATGCACCTAACCTGTCCATTCTAACCAGCAGTGATTTTCCCAGCATTAACAGCTTTACATGTGGGATGTGTGAATGTGTGTGTGGTGGGCGGAGTTTCACTTACCTTACTGATACACACTAAAGGTCAAACAAATCAAGGCAATACAAAGGGTGCCACATTGGTTGTCATGGAATTTTTTTCCCACCTACATACAAATTAATATGGATATGAAATTTTATTTATTTTTATTGAAAAGTGACCATACCATATGAATGTGATTATATTAATAAATAAAAATCAAATGTCCCACTTTCCATGGGGAATTTCTGAGGTTCTCAGCAGGCAACAGTGTACTATGATGGATGATTACATAATAAGAACAGAAAAGTGTTTCTAGATATACAGGGTTGGAAGATTTACCAACTGACCAGTTTGTGACCATTCCCTAACTCTACCCAACTTGAGTGAGAATTGGCAAACTGCACCAAACTCCCATATTTTATGCTAAGAATTTGAACGTTAAGAGCATGAGTCCTTTGGCTATATTAGTTGGTGGTATGCTTTACTATGTGGACTTCAGATCATTCCAGAATACAGAATACTTGATAAGACATGACTCTGCTGTCTGCTCCCTTTGCCACAGAAATATTGTTGGAGTCCAACAACTGAATACATATATAAAACTGATTCAAGAAAAATGAATTCATAAAGGCATGGAACAGCATTAGCGAACGATATCTGGAAGAGAAAATGCAGGTTTATGCTGTTTCACTTATAAATGGACTGTCTAACCTAAGAGTCTGGAAGACACCAGTATGTTAGAGAAGTGATCAAAAATCCACATAAAAGAGCACTGTATTTCCACTGTTCTCTGTCATAACTGGGTTCACTACTTAGAACCACATACATTCAAAGATAATTAATAGCAACTGATAATTAGGCAATACCATCACAGATTTGAAAAATAGTATCATTTACACAATTATATATTTAATTAAATTACATAATAAATAAACCGATAGCTTGTTTTAGGGTATAGAGTTGGAACTATATTGAGAGTTATCCATTTCAGCAAAATAAAAAGGAACAAATGGAGTAAGTGGTGGTGGGAGGAGAGGAGAGAGCAATAAACTGTCACGATTCATCCATCCATTAACATATTCATGATCACTATATGTGGAGCTCCTGCTGTGTATGGGAATCTTGTGAATTGTGTGAATACATAAATGAATAAAACGGGTCCTGTCGCTCCAGGAATTCACTAACTACAAATGCCTGCAAAGCATTCATCACATCAGCACAAGGTTCTACAAGCTGCTCACACAGAAAATGAATATGGAAAGCAGAACTTCAATTTACCAAAAATATTAATTTTTAGTTTGAAAGCAAGTCTATTTCTCTTAGCTAGAAGGATTTCCTGGAGAGTTTTTGGAGTGTATCTATTAATTAAGAAATTCTGCAGAAATTAGTCTTACTAACAGATACAAGCTGATTGAGGAACACCTGCTGTTGGGCATCTACCCAAACATGCTCCCTCTGGGAAGAGCAGAGCTGCCTCAGTGTCCATGTCACTCATCCACGTCAGACTCTTCCAGAGTCCATTTTTATTGGGGAAGATAAAAGAGTTCCAGAGAAGTCCTATGGTGGGTCTCTCTCTCTCTCCTCAGAGGCATACATCCCAAGTTGGAAATATACTTTGTAAGTGTTTTGATCTCCATATTTTATACACATGGTGAGTAGACTGGGTGGAATGATGCCCATCTCCAAACAAATCCTGGTCCACTCAGAACCTCAGAATGTGACTTTATTTGGAAAAACTGTCCTCCCAGAAGTAATTAAGATGAGGTCTTGCTGACTTAGCCTGGGTCCTAAATCCAACGGCTGGTGTCCTTATAAGAGGAAGAGAGGACACACAGAGTCACAAGCTGTAGAGGGAAGAAGGCCATGTGACAATGGAGGCAGAGATTAGAGTGATACAGCTGTGAGCCAAGGAACATCAAGGATTGCCAGCAAGCACCAACTACTAGGATGAGGCGAGGAAGGATTCTTCCGTGGAAGGAGGGAGAATAATCATGCCAATGCCTTGATTTTGAAATTCTAGCCTCCAGAACTATGAGAGAATAAATGTCCATTGTTTTAAGCAACCCAACATGTGATACTTTATGGCAGCCCTAGGAAATTAATGTAGCAGGATTGGGAATTTGGGTTGAAACTGAAATTAAAAGTTGCAAGTATTTTAACTAATTATCTGAAATGGAAAATCTTCACCACAAAAAGAAAATAAAAGAATGGAATCCAGAAAATAGTAGCTTTTCATATGTTACTGCTTGCTACTGAAACCTAAAGACTGAAGATATGTATTATAAATATATTCCAAACATTCTTGACATAATCCTCCATGCCTTCATCTATTTCCTTGAGGGTTAAAAAGCTTAGCTACGGTTTGAAATACTTCATAAAGAAAAGCTTACAGACTTAGCGTTTAATGAGACTATTTCAGGAAACAATGTATACTTAAAAGTATAAATCAAGATTTAAACCTAGCTTAAAGGATTTCTACCAAAATCACAATCAATTTATGCAATATTCATTAGAGTTTAACACATTGAGGATAAAAAATAAAAAGAAAACCTACACAAAGTGCTCGTTTTCAATTGTAGTAATAAGGAAAAAAGGAGATTGGCTTCTTGTCCCAAGAGAAAGTGTTTTGTATATTTCCATTTTTGTTGTTTATTTTAATAAATCAAGATTGGGGATTTCCAAAACTCTAAGGCAACAAAAGATTCTTGAGTTAAGCTTTTGAAACGGAAGCCTCTCTTCCTGACGAGAGTGTGATCCTCTGAGCTAGGAATATAGAGTGTGCTCCATGTCAGAGAAACCAGATGCCACGCCAGAAGGGTGAGTGAGAGGTTTTGGGACCACTTGTCACTCTCTGCCATGAGGATATGGGCTGTGAGGTGCATTTCAGTCTACTCAGGAAAATTGGCTAAGGTTTTTATATTTACCTGCATCTTGTATGTCCTTTTCTCTCTTTCTTTCCCTTCCTTCCTTCCTTCCTTCCCTCTTTTCTTTCTTTCTCTCTTTTTCTTTTCTCTTTTTCTTCTTTCCTTCCTTATTTCCTTCCTTCCTTCCTTTCTTTCTTTGCTTTCTTTTTCTTTCTCTTTTTCTTTCTTTCTTTCTTTCTTTTCTTTCTTTCTTTCTTTCTTTCTTTCTTTCTTTCTTTCTTTCTTTCTTTCTTTCTTTCTTTTTCTTTCTTTCTCTTTCTTTCTTTCTCTCTCTTTCTTTTTCTCTCTTTCTTTCCTTTCTTCCTTCTTTCTTTCTTTCTCTCTCCCTCCCTCCCTCTCTTCTTCTTCCTTTCCTCCTTCTTCCTTACATCCATCTTCCTTCCTCCTTTCATTTTCTTAAAATATTTTCTCTCCTCATAACACCGCTTCATTTTCTTTTGCATTAGGAAGATGTTCTGCCTTACAATTTAGCATCTATTACACAGTCTTGCCCAACATGCTTTTTATTAATTTTATTTCTTCCTTTTTAAAAGTTTTTCTACTCAATTTAACTCCTATAGCTTTAACATTTAAGATTTCAGGGACAGCCCCAGTGGCCTAGTGGTTAAGTTTGGCACCCCTTGCTTCAGTGGCCCGGGTTCACTTCCCAGGCATGGACCTACACCACCTGTCTGTCAGTGGTCATGCTGCTACAGTGGCTCACATACAAAAGAAACAAAAGAGGAAAATTGGCAGCTGACATTAGCTCAGGGCAAATCTTCCTCAGCAAAAAAGAAAAAAAAAGATTTTGTCTAACTTTTTTTAAGTTTTACAATTAATTCACTGTTTTAAACCATTAAAAATGCTTTCTATATTGGTACTCCTGTAATAATTAGTTTAAAAATATTTAATATGGTAATATATTTATGTGATTTATCATTTATGGAGTTATACTCTGAGAAGACTCAATGCCCTTTCTGTGCCATTCCTCCAATTTTATCCTTCTTATTTTCTTGTTTTTTTTTCCTCTGTGTGTGGAGGAAAATACACACACACATGCAGACACATACCCACACAGACAGATAAACTGTTGACAGAAACAAACAAAGATGCTATTTCTTAGATCAACTCAATATCTTGCTTGAGCCATCTTTGCTTTACAGTCATTTTTATATTGTCTCCTCCCCTACTCCTCAAGCTTAGCCGGGCCCCATCCTGCCTGAAACTCTTGTTCTAGCTGTTCCTTCTGCCTCAAATGGACTATGCCCGTGTATGCACTTGGTTAACCTTTGCCTCCTTCAGATTTCCAATGAGGTCTTGTTACTTTAGTTAATACTTAGCTTCTATTCTCTCTCTGGTTCTACTTTTATTTTTTCTTTCATAACACTTAGTCACTTACGAGATAACTTATAATTTATTATACTTACTCTTCATTGTCAGCTTTCCCCACTGAAATATAAATTCCAACAGATTGGGAGTCTTGGGCTCACAGGTGCAGTCTGAGTCCTAGAATGGTGTTTAGACCACATGAAGTCCACTTACAGATTTTGAATAAATGAGTGAATGAATTCATAATTTAAAAGAGTTTAACCCATATGTCAGTTGAGTACTATCCACTCCTAATAACTAATTTATATTAGCTTTAATTTCTTTTCATAATCTATGAGATTTGATAAACCTCTCCACAATTTCTTCAAATATGAAAATTTATAAGAATTTTGATAGCAGTTTTTCTCAAAAGTGTGCAATGAATGATAATTTGTATTCCCTTCTTTATGATTTTGTATTTTCTATGTTTATAGTAATTAGCACATTTATTCTGTTTTATTTTTATCCCTATAAAAGCAATATTTGTTTTTAACAAGAAAAGAGGCACATAATTTTTCTGTAAGTGGGAGAAATCTATCCAATTAGACTATTTATTGAAGCACTTAGATGCTTAAGGCTTTACCTTCGTAGCTGTTCATTTCACTTTTTAAAAGTCTTTTTACATTGAATTTGTAAAGTTCTAATTTATTATAATCGAGCTATTCATTTTCTTATAGCTGAAACATCACTTTCACATCTGATAGTCATGCCCAAGTCATCAAGATATTTAGTTGTTGTGTTTTATTTATTGGACAAATGCCTAAGGTGAAAGAAATGGCAGTTCGAATGCTCAGACTGAAAATTTAAATGTATGATTGAACACTACATTGTACACTATGGAATAGATAAGCATCAAATGATATAGTGATTATAAGATTCGTTAAGGACTACCATTTGTTCATTAAAGGGTAGGAATGTTAGTCCCATTGGAAAATAGATTCTAGAGCCCTTGACACGTCAAATGTTTGGCAAATATTATATTTCAATTTAATGGCAGAGAAATCATCCAAAAAGAAAAATAGCAACAGTATGGGACTGATAAATTAGTGAAGACTTTCCACTGTCAACATTAATATATAACCATCAAAGAACTAATATTTCAAAGATGATATGGTAATTGTGAATATTTGTTTTTAGTGTCCAGTCTTACATTATTCTAATAAACAATAAAATAAGTCACTTTAGGTCGTTTTGCTAATGCTACATGACACCCATGTCAGAAGGAAAATTGTTCATCACGCTACCCCAGGGCAGATCCACAGGAATGATATTTTAGTTCTTGTGGTAATTTTATGGGCTCTTTTCCAGCTTGTAATTGCATAAAATGTCAAGAAAGAAAATGCCTCTAAGTAAAATACAATACGTATCAACTCAAAGAATTACATAAAAAATGCTAACTTGCTTTCCCAATGTGGGTAATAGCTTTGCTTAAGGGTACTGAGAGCAGAAATGGTATTACATGTTGTCAAGAGGGCAGAGATTGTTGAAACACGCTGCCTCATAAAAGAGAAACAGAAAGACATCACTTATAAAAATAGCTGTATGAAAAGGGAAAATGGAAATATGCAAACTAAAACTCCACAACATATTTTTACCTTTGCAATTGTATTTTCAGATGCCATAAGAAAATCGTTATTTCAGACTCAAACTATATAGGTAATAGCTTAATTTTACATTTAGATTAGAATAGTTTTACTTGTTAATTTTTTCATTGCCATAAACAACAGTAATTAATCAATATACTACTTTCTGGGGCAAAGAAAGAAATAGGAATTCTCTGTATTGTAGACCTAAGGGAGTTGATAGAGATATGGCAGAACTCTTATTTAAAGAATTAGTTAAATAATTAGATATTGATCATGACAGAATAGAGCAGATCTAGGATTGCTCACAAGTGTCCAGCCTGGGAGACTAGATAAGTGATCATGCCATTCTCTGAGATAAATGAAAATGATATAATAAAATGTATGGGCCAAAGTGGATTTAGATGTTTATAGAGCAAGCAGGAAGGACATCTAAAAGTACAGGTGTGGAGCCATGGAGAAAGACATGGGAAAGAAATTATTTCAGCCACTAATTAGAGAGAGAGGAGACAGAGAGTCTAGAAGAGAGAATTGGGTCAAAGAAAGAAGCATTTCAACGTTGTACTCATACGGATGTATCAGCTGAGGTCATAGATTTTGCATAAATTAGTTCTTCACAGTACAGGTGAAGAACCTGAGAAAATCACTATTGACAGAACACCAGAGTGGATATACAAGAGAAAAATGGATAACTTAGACTTCATCAAAAGTAAACATTTGTGCTCATCAAAAGTCACTCTTAAGAAAATGAGTAGAAAAGTCACATTCTGGGAGAAAATATATGCACAATATGTGTCCAAAAAATGACTGTCATTTAGGACATATAAACAAATTAATGACAAAAAAAGAAGCTCCCAAAATGGGCAACAATTTGAACAAACACATCATTAAAATATGCAAATGACCAATAAGCACATGAAAAGATGCTTGACAGCATTGGTCATCAAAGAAATGCAATTTAAAACCATGTTAAGCTACAAATCCCTCAGAAAGCTAAAATTAAAAATATCAAAAGTACCAAATGTTGAAAAGTATATGTAACAACTAGAATTCTCATCCATTGTTAGTGAGATTGCCCTAGAAATTAATTACTATAGGCATAAAAATCTCTTATAACATACATAATTGATTAAGGATGAAGAATCCCCTAACTTTACAATTGTCATGACATTTTCATTTTTCTTTTCATATCTTAACTTTAACTTTTCACCCCTGATTTACTATAGGAAGCTTCGGTCTCAACACCACTGGTTGCTTAAAGTGTAAGCACACATAAGAGAGCCCTCCACTAACTTAACAAAAATTTCCAATAAGACTGGAAATAAGAGAATCTTGAGTTTTGTTTGTTTGATAGTTTGTAGGTCTTCTGTGAATTAAATTTGTTATTGGAAAAAAAATTCTATTTTATGTCACCAAACCCCATGCCATTCAGATCAAAAACTGGTAATTTCTCTCTTCATCCCAATGGTTTCTAGGCACTTTATCTAAATTTTCATGGCATTTTGTATTTCTATTTTGTTATTCAAGCACTTATCAAGCTCCCCCTTAAACTGAAAGTTCAGTAAGTGCAGCATTCTTATTTCCTTTACACTTACAGTGATTTGGCCCCCAATAATTTCACTTAAGAAAGAATGAACCTCTTAAAGATACACAACAAATCTTATACATCTACCCTTATGTCTTCAAATGGTAAGCACACATATATCTGATACATGCATGGATGGAAAAAGTTCAGCAAACATTTATTGAATGGATGAGTAGATGAAAAAAATCCCCAACTGTTTGTACTGGACTGTTAATTTCTCTTTTTTCCAATATATTCTATAGCTCCATTGTATATAAGATTGACTAGTTCTATAAAACATTTAAGACTATTAAAAAATAAAAATATAGATTAAAAGAATTAGACAAAACTATTTACACTACATCCATAACTCAGCCAAAGTTCAGGAAAGTAAAACAAAATTATTTCTGTTTAAATATTAAAATAACTTATTTAGATTGAGAGTAGTAGTTGTGATAAAATAGCTTATGAGAAATTTCTTGCAAAGAGTTGATTAATTTGATTGTTTTTTCCGAGATGATAATCTGAGTTTTTTTAATTTTTTTATATCATGAGAATGGAATTCTACATTTTTATATAATTAATCCTATTTCTTAACAGACATTTGTTGTTTGCTTACCCCGAGCTAGGTACCATACATGCTAGGTGATGGGACAAGCTGATGAATGCAGACACAATATTTGTGAGGAATGAAACAGTAATCTAGTTAGAAAGATATTTAAACAATGATTTTCCCACTGAACTATATATATCAGATCAATATGTAAAAAGATATCTGTGTTAGGCAGAATTCTAGCATTCCTACCTCTACCCCTAAGATTTCCCACTCTAATCCCTAGGGCTTTAAATATGAAACGGAACATCCTAAGTATGGTGCATTACATGGCAGAGGATTTTTCAGATGCAATTAAGGTTACTAATAATTGATTTGGGGTTAATCAAAAGGGAGATTATGTGGTTGGTTCCATGGATACCGGTTTGCACAAAGATTTCAAATCTCCAATTACATGAACCCATTAAAAGCATAGATATTCTTTGGCTAGAGGACAAAGGTGAAGCCAGAAAGATTTGAAACCTGGGAAGGATTGATGTGACATTGCTGGCTTAAAGATAGAGGGAGGCATGTAATGAGGAATGCCATGGCTTCTACAAACTGAGGGTGGTCCTTGACTGACAGCAAGCAAGGAAAAAGAGACCTCTGTCCTACAACCGCAAGGAACCGAATTTGACCAATAACCTGAATGAGCATGAAAGTGGGTTGGTCCCGATTTTAGCTATGTGAGACTGTAACAGAGAATCCAGTTTTGTCCTGTCTTGACTTCTGGTTGCAGAGCTATGAGATAACTAGTGGGCGTTGTTTTAAGCTGCCTAGTTGTGATGAGCTTTCATGCACCCAATTGAAAATGACTACAGACTCTGAGAGGATAAAATAGAAGGAAATTGTATTGCTTTTAGAACCAAGTGTCCCTTCACTGCAGAGAGGAATTTTTAGCTGTCTTAGAGGAAAGCAATATTTCCTCAGTTAGAAAAGTCTTATCAATAAGACCAGTGGCATGACCAAAGTCACGAAGAAAAATGAGTACAGCGCACTCAGGAGTCATGCACTTGTATACTTGATGAGGATGCTTAGGGTTGAATGGCAGGTGAGACCTCTAAGGTTGGTTCAGAACACTTTGTGAAGAGTCTCAAATGCTTTGCCAATAAACTTTGACCTCTCAGCAATAAAAAGTCATGGAAGGCTTTATTTAACTACTTATTTTTCAGAGACGTGGCACGCTTCTGATTGAGAAAATCACCACTAGCAAAATGCAAGGATTGAAATAATGAATGTTGTCATTTTAAACTAGATAATATGATTTAGAGATCATCAACTACAAACAGAGCTACACAGAAATTATAAATATTTGGGGTTCTTTTGTAGAACTGTGTATCTATTTGATTTTATTTTTCTGCACTCTGATATCTTTGTGTACAGTTAGCATGTGACCTTGAGAAAATTAAAATTAAACTATGCGTCCATATAAGGTATTTTTGTTATTATTATTGCTACTAAAAGCTGGTACACCAAAACTTGATGGCATAAACAAGAAATATGCATTAATGCTCGTTACTCTATGAGTCAGCTGGAGAAATCTTTGAGTCACAGCTGGGCTCATTCATACATCTGTATGCAGCTGTGGATGAGCATCTAAGCTGACAATGGTTGGACTCTCTCACACAGTTGGCTGTAGGCTATTAGACAGCTTCAGCTAGTAAAACTGATTCTCCTTCAATCGTCTCTTATTCTCCTACAAGCTCTGCCTGCCTCATTATGCAGACTAGCCTCATAAGTGACAGAACATCACTACAGCCATGTTCTTTTGGAAAAAATAAGTCACAAGTTTCACTCATATTAAAGCCCTTGGGAGACTGATTTCACTGCTTGATCATAGACAAGCAAAGTCACGTTGCAAAGACTATAGAATAACAGTTTGACTCATGATCAATCTGTTAATGTATATTTTCATGTAAACCCCTACCCAGTGGTTATAATGTCACAAAACCAAATGCTTTCAGGATCAAACGAATAATGTAAGATATGAAAAGACCGGAGTGATAGGGACGTGTGGCGTCTATGGCAAACTGGGGAGCGGATGGTCCATGCAAAGGTATTGTCGACGACAACTTTCAAAACGATGTTCTAGCCAAATAAACACCTTTGAAGGAAAAACTCCTTCAAAAGAATTTTGGTTACAATATCCCTTATTAAAGAAAGACATTTTTTATAGAATATTAATTTGAACCATATAAGTTTCTGATCTAAATACTTAATGGTTTACTGTGTAATATTTCACTCTATAGACACAATAAATTATTCAGTGTAATAATTAATTGTCTTTTTCTGACAGTCTGAACCCCATTCCTTATCCCTGACTGGCTTGCCATTATTTACTGTGAAACAAATTCTTCAAGTATAGAAATTTTAGTTCATTTCTTCTGGGGAATAATTTTAACCAGACATCAATATCAACATATTTCAAGATGTTTATCCATCATTCTCTTTTTCAATTTTACCTTTCCATTTCTTGATATAGTCTTTTTGCTGTTCTACTGATGGCCAGATCTAATCAGAAATGCAAAACAAAATGGTCAGTACACTTAACAGTAATATAGTACTAATGTTGAGCATATTTCATTTGGAAACAGTCCCATAATAGCTTATCGTTACACAAATGCTTTGATGTCAATAGTGGACCCTTAAAAAATTCCCTTTTATCATTTCTTTCTTTCTTTCTTTCTTTTTTCTTTTTTTGCTGAGGAAGATTTGCCGTGAGCTAATGTCTGTTGCCAATCTTCGTCTTTTTTTGCTTGAGGAAGATTAGACCTAAGCTAACATCTGTACCAGTCTTCCTCTATTTTGCATATGGGATGCTGCCACAGCATGGCTGACGAGTAGTGTAGCTCTGCACCCAGGATCTGAACCCGCTGCCGAAATTAACCACTATGCCCCAGGGCCAGCGATCCAAAATTCCTGTTTAGTATGTATCTAGAGGAGCTTGATATAGTCTCACTTGTTGATTTTTACCTTTGTTGTTTTTGCTTTTAGTGTCATATGCAAAAAAATCTTTGCCAAGACCAATATCAAGGAACTTCTTCCCGTTTTCTTCTAGGAGTTTCACGTGTCGGGTCTTGTTTAAGTCTTTGATCCAGTTTGAGTTAATTTTTAATGAACTCGAGTTTATAGGGTAAGATTGTGATCTGATTTCATTTTTCTACTCGTGTTTATCTAGTTTTCCCAACACCATTTGTTGATGAGACTATCCTTTCCTCAATGGGTGTTCTTGGCTCCCTTGTTGAATATTAGTTGACCATATATGTAGGGGTTTAATTCTGGGCTCTCTATTCTGTTCCACTGGTCTATGTGTCTATTTGTATTCCAGTACCATACTGTTTTAATTACTGTAAGTATAGTTTGAAATCAGGAAATGTGATGTCTCTGGCATTGTTCTTCTTTCTCAGGATGGCTTTGGCTATTCAGGATCTTCTATACAAAATTAGGAGTGTTGACAACAATACTATATTTTAGTCAACAGCCTTGCTAAGAGACCAGATCTTAATTATTCCCATCACAGAAAAGAAATAATTATAGAGGTGCTAACTATCACAATGGCAATCATGTCACTGTATATAAATGTATCAAATCAAGATGTTTTACACCTTAAATTTGCCCAGCATTATGTGTCAAATAAATTTCAATAAAAAATAAAAGTAATATGTACCTAGGTGAAACAAACATTACTATATCTTTTTACTATATTGAAAGTTGTATAATCTAATGTTAACGGATGGCCTACCAGTGGCTATAGCCAATAAAGAATGTAGTAACTCTGCGTAAGGCAATATGGACCATATAACACATGTAAAAATATTAGCCCTGTATTTATATGTCCCAAAGCCATTTGATTATTCTTTAAACTCTAAGAGATCTACATCTAAGAGACATGGAGTAAAGCATTTCTCTTATTGGAAACTGGCATATCTCTTATTAATCAATTCTTCCTCCTCACTAGGCATACTACTATCTTTATTGATTAATATTAAAAGTCATACCTGTTTAAATAAGAATTTTCTTATTGCAAGTCTGAGCTGTAGTTACTGCACAGCTACTGAGATGAATCCATTCAAGGCTGAACAGTTTTAAGAATGTCTATATGTTCAGATAGGAAGGTTTCTGACTTAGTATTATCATTGTTTCAAATATTGCTATGAAGTATATTAAAGTGACTTTTTGTAATTCCTCATGATATCATTTTGACTACAGAATATAGTTAGCTAAAGTACTTAAAATGGTAAAGAATTATCACTGAGTTCACATTTCCAGGACCTCAGTTTATTATGAGGGAATAGAGCAAAAATTCAATTTTCTACAGTTTCACTTTGCAGTTTTTCTAATGCTTGGGGGAAACTATGTTGGCACACTGGGGGAAAAAGAAAAGACATTTTTCCTAATTTCCTCTCTTAAATCTGGCTGAAGGCTGCTTCCCACTTGTATAATTCACATTGATTTGACATGAAAAGCAAATGTCCCATCATTATAAATTTATTTTTGTTACTAAACCACTTATTTAATATAGTACTTAAATTTATCTTCTCTACAGTATCTGCTTTGATTTATTTGGACCTATGCCAAGCTGCTAATAAATTGTCAACATATCTGCTATTCTATTGTCCTTCCTCCCACTTGCAAACTTTAAGATCTTAATTATTAATACACTACAAGTGTAATGCTCTGTTTTGACTTCTGTAGTGCTTATTGGGGCCATGTTCAGTGTCTCTTCCAGTCTCTGAACATAGCACCTTCTATTAGGGGTTCATACTTCAATAATGTCCAAACATTAAAAGCTGTAATTTTAGCAAGGGAAAGTTCTTGTGAGGATATGATAATGTAAGACAAACACCACACCCCTTAGCAGAGCTGCTAATTACTATCCTTCTTACATGAATCGTACATAACACTGCTATAGAATCAGAAAATCATAGACTATTAGAGAGGGAGAGATTTGTGAGATCTGTGCCAATCCAGTAATATTATAGAAACTGAGGGCCAGAGACCAGAAGGGACTAGTCAAATGGAACAAAGATTAGAACGCGAGTATCAGCTAAATCTAAGCCTCTATTTTCCACAAAACCATTTGGGAGTTCCAGTGGTTCTAAGTATTTATTCTTCACTTTCCTTCTGTGAACCTAGAGACAAAATCATGTCATGAGACCACTGGAAATTTCCACAGTAATGGCGTAATGCTGTCTGTGAAATATGAACTCAATGATATTGCTGATAGTGTGTAGTATTATAAGCAAGGTGGTTTTTGCTGATATTCATTTTTGTATTCATTGACATTTAATCAATGCTTTGTTCTGAGATACACATGTCTAAACACTTTGTTGTCTCCTAGGATATGCAACCCGTTGCTGACACGTGAATTCTGTCCCAAGCAAAGACATGATTAATTGATCCTCATTGTCAATTGTTTGGCAGTTCCATAGTAATAACCCACAAATATTATTTACAAGTACCTGTAGAAGATGATAGAATATGAACATTTTTCTAGCTTTTATTATATGCCATATACATGAAAATTGTTTGATTTATATTTGGCACATAGTAAAATTATTATATTTTTCAGCATTATATTCTCCCCTGTGGTGTCCGTTTTATAGAAATTTGTCTTTAATATATTGGAGACAGTGTTTTTTGCAAAAGCATACACTGTGATAAATGCTATCTTTTATTCATGCCAACAAGCAAATGTTTCTTATTTTTTTAATTATATGGAACTAAAAATTTAAAAAATATTTTGCTTTTTAAAGTGTCTTTCTGAGTAGCAACGCTGAGTCTCCAATAACTATCTTGACCTCCATTGAGAATGCTGTCAAGTTAAAACATTTAAGTAATTCATAGAGCAGTTTCTGCTTGAATGTAGTTTCTACTTCTATTTTCCTGCAGCTTATTGCCTAAGGAAAGCAAATATCCCACCAACATTACATGATGCAAACCCCAGACACACAAATAGCACTGCGTATAGGACATGCACAGCAAAGGGATATTGGGTACATAAGTCTTACTTTCAAGACTGTAGCACATACACTTCACTTGTGGGAGTAACCACTCCACTGGTTTTATACACAGCCATTGATGCTTATGAAGAGTTCTAATATTTCTAGACAGACACTAAGCAGTCATAAATCCATTTAATCCATTGCCACTAGCCATTATAACTCCTCTCTCTATATTCCACCTAGGAATTTAAGGGCTATTATTTAGTAAAGTATTCGGACGTGGAAGACAATCATAGAAGAAATATGAGGGAAATCTAGAACCCCTGATGGGACCAGGTGGAAAAGGAAATAAAGGAGAGACAGTTCTATTTAGGAAGGTGTTACAGGGATATCTTCCAAAGCCAGAAGAAAAGCTTGCAATGCTGGAAGCTTCGGGAATTCCCTGCTCCGTTACCCCCTCTAGGACCTCACACCCTCAGGAGACCCTAGCCATGTGACTCACTTCCCTCTCTGACATGAAATTCCATTCATCACTTTGATTTATTAACATAACCTATTAGGGAAGAGGATTAAGCAACGTTGGATGAGATTTGGATGAAATGCATAGCAGCTATTTGTAATAGTCAACACAGGCTTTCATACAAAAATGTCAACTGCCAACAACTGGTATAATCAGGCAACACACACACACACACACACGAATTATCCTAATATCACCAGATTCCAGAAAATGTACACCTTAAAAAATAGAATAAGATCTACATAGAAATTAAGGGAAAACAAAAGAAGTTATAGAACGCAAAGCAATATTTTGCAGGACAATAAGAGTTTTAAATTTAGAGAGCAAAGTGAATGGAGGAGAGGAATTCTATTTAAAAATCGAATAAAATTTTCTCAACCTGGAAAAAGGAAAACATCTTCATGTTCTAAGGGTCTGGTGCTGCTGAGCAGTATAAATAAAAAAGACTCATGGTTAGATATATTCTGGTGAAATTTTGAACAGTAGTAGTGAAAATGAAATCCTAAAAGTTTCCAAGGCGAAGGCTATGACTGTGAGATATACATTTCAAAACTATTTACTTTTAGATGGCATTTAAAGCCCTAAGACTGGATAAGATCATCTAAAGAAGTTATGGAGAAAGAAGAACAGACTCTGTGTTTGAGCTCTGGGGAACCCCAAAATCCAGGGGTTGAAAATATAAATTATGCAAAATGAGCTATCCAAGAAAACTGATAAATAACATGGAAAGTGAAACCAAGATTACATACTCAACTCATGAGTGCGTATTTATGTGTGTGTGTATATACATATATACACATATATATATATGTATATGTGTGTGTGTATAGTGAATATACAATTAAAGAGTGATATATATGCATAAAGATAAAAGTACTACATATATATATGTTACTGCTGAGGAGTCAATTAATATAGAGACAAAGAATGAACAAGTGGAAAAGATTAGTTTTACTGGACTAATGGGAATTACATTGCATTCTGATAGGATTGTAGTAAAAAAAAAAGAGATCGTGAAGTGTGAAGAAATAATCACTGTGAGGTGATTGCTTTTCTTCTGTTTTCCTATTATATGAACCTCTCATTTTCAGATCATTTAAGGGTAATTTTATTATTTTATTTCCAATAATTATAGTTTTTTTCGTTGCTTAGTTATTTTCACCAGAACTTCCAGATACACAATAAAATTTGTAAAATTGATAATCCTATGTTATTTCCAAGGGTTCCCCATTAAGCATTTTGGCATAGATATGGCTCTATATATGTTCTCTACGTTCCCCTGCAATCCCTGATAAGTTGGGGCCACGTGACTGTTTCTGGCTAATGTACTGTGCTGATTTGAAATATGTCACTTCTAAGCAGAAGCAGTTAAAAGCCAATGTCTCTTGCATCTCTCTTTCTCTGCCACTGAAACCTTAGAACCTATGTTTTGAAATGGCTGCACCACAACTTTGAAGAAGCGTAGATCCCTGCATCCCTATTTGAAGGAGTGCTTCATAATAGACAACACAGCAAGCTCCAACTCCTTGCTGTCTATGGTTATACCAAAAATATAAAGGCACAGATAGGTTGAACACAAATGAGTGGAATAATGCTGCATTCATTTTCTACTGTCGTGGAACAAATTCCCACAAACATAGCATTGTATTGCAAAACTTTTATTATCTCACAGCTTTTGTGGGCCAGAAGCTCAGGCGCGGCTTCACTGGGTTTTCTGCCTTGTGTCTCACAAAGGTGTGCTCATAGTCTCGTCCATAGGAATGGGCTTCCATGTGGAGGCTGCACTAGGGAAGAATCTGCCTCTTCAATAACATGGCTGTTGGTACCATTCTTTCCTTACAGTTGTAGGATTCAGGGAAGTTTGCTTCTTCAAAGCCAGGAAGTGAGGAGACGGAGACTCTAGCAAGACGGGTGCTACACAATAAATCTTGTGTATGGAATCATATACACCCTGCCACCTTTGCTGCATTCTATTGGTAAGAAGCAAGTGAAAGGTTCTGCCTGTATCTAAGGGAAAAGACTTCCACAAAGGCAGAGATACTTAAAGTCTGTCTGCCAAAAAGATATAAAATCTGTAAGCATAAGAGGGCAGGAGTGGCTGTGCCAATATCAGATGAACTAGACTTCCAGACAAAATGTATTACCGGAGATAAAAAGGGTTATATCATAATGATATTGGGGTAAATAACAGGATGATATAAAAACCATGTGTGTATGCACTTAGTAATAAGACTTCTAAATACTTGAAGTAATATTTAGCAAAATTAAAGAGAGAAATTCAAAAATTCCACCATTCAATTAGAGATTTTAAGACTCCCTTAAGCAATTACTAGAACCAGTAGTCAAAAAATCAGTGAAATCATAGAAGACACAAATAACATCATCAACTACCTGGACCTAATTAGTATTTATAGAATACTATATCAAATAATGCAGAATACACATTATTTTCAAATTCACAAGATACGTTCACCAAGTTAAATCACATCTATCATGCAAAAAAAAAATGTCTAAATAAAGTTAAAAGGAATGAGATCATAGAGAGTATTCTGCATTCTAACCAAAATTAAATTTATTTAAAAATAAACAAATAAATAACAATAAGAAACTTAGGCAAACCTTGTATATTTTTTTAAAACACAAGCACTTCTAAATAGTGTGTGTTGAAGAAATCACAGGTAATATTTGAAAAGATTAAGAATTGAATCATAGTAAAAAATCAGCATACCAAATATTGTGAGATGCAGTTAGGATGAAATCTGTAGCTTGAAAAGCCTATGCAAGTAAAGAATGAGTGCCCAAAACCATCAAAGAACTAGAAAAGTAAGAACAAAATATCCTCAAAATGAGAATAAGGAAAGAAATAAGAAAGACCAAAAATCAGTGAAATAAAAAATTGAATAGCAATAAAGACAACTAATAAAGCTAAGAGCTGATTTTTTGAGATTGATAAAATTGATAAACCTTGAATAGATTGATCAAGAAAAAAGAAGACACATATTATCAATACTAGGAGTAAAAGCGGGTTTACCCTACAGATCATGTAGACATTAAGCAGCTGGTAAGAGAATATTATTGGCAACTCTATGCCAAAAAAATTAGACAACTGGATTTATACAAAATGTACACATTCCTTGAAAAAAATTAAACTTACCACAAGTGACACAACATGAAACATAAAAAGAGAGTAGCCCCATATATTAAAAACATTGAATTAATTATCAGCAAACTTCCTTCAAGAAAGCACCAAGCTCAGATGGCTTCAGTGCTGAATTCTATCAAACGTTCAAGGAAGAAATGGCACTAATCTTCCACAAAGACTTTCAGAAAATAGAAAAAGAAAGACTACTTCCTAAGTTGTTTTATAAAACCAGCATGACCATAAAATCAAAACCTGGAAAAGATATTGAAAGCAAGTAGGCAAACAAACAAATCCCATAGGCCAATATCATTCATAAGTATAAATGCAAAACTCCTTAATAAAATATTAGCAAATTGAATTAAGCAATATAGAAATATAATACTATACAACAACCAAAAAGAGTTTATTCTTGTAAAGCACGGTTAGTTTACATTTGAAAAATCAAACAATGCAGTTCATCATATTAATGGAGGAAAAGAGAAAAACTGTGTGATTATTTCAAAAGATGACAATTTTTTGAATATGAAACCAAGAATATAAGAAAAATTCCTCAGTCTGAAAAGAGCATTCCATGAAAATAAAAGTAACGACAACACATATCATACTAAATGGAGAAAAATGGAATGCTTTCCCCATAAGATATACGAAAGACTTTTCAAGTTTGGATATTTTAGAGGACCCAAAAGACTCCATGATAGTCAATTGTTACGTGTCTGAACAAAATGCACTACATTTATATTTTGCTCAAATGACACAATGGAATTGTAAATAAAATAAATAATTCATATTAATTTAGACTTTTAATATTATCTTTTTAGTTAAATTGGTTAACATGAGACAATTTTAGTTAGGAGAAATTCCAAGAATATATTTATAAATCAAGAAGTTACGAACATGGTGAAAACAACAGCCAAAGTTTGATTAAAGATCTTTTTCCCAAAAAAGCTGCTACTGTTATCAGATATGTTTTTAACTGGGTAATAATGAGAAGTATTTCAAATCTTTTGTTAACTCAGCAACCACAGAATCTTTATTAAACCATGAAGGTAAACAGAATTTGCCATCTCAAAATATATCTCTATGGTGTAAGGTTTATTTTAGGCTGATTATTTTTAAGAAATAGTAGACATAGGAAAAAATTTTAGGCTGATTATTTTTAAGAAATAGTAGACATAGGAAAAGCTCTGAAAACTCAGTAGAAGTTACCCTTTGTAATAGACATTTATACATTTACAAGGGAAATCTCCATTTGTAAGGGTGTCTCCCTCTCTGTACCAGGAAGAGAAAGATGACTCAAGTCTTTGAAACTCTTATCAATGGAGAAGGCAAAGACCTAAACCAGCATAAGGACCTCACCCTTACTTACTGTGCTTTTCCTAGTCACCTCCTATAAGTGGCTCCCCAGCATCTTTTTTTTTGTCTTTAGCTGGAGATGGTATTTAAGGTGGTAGCTTGGGCCATTTTGGGAGTTACTCAGTTTTCCTGGGTATCTCCCATGTCTACAGGAGGTATACGTGTTATTAAACTTCTGTTTGTGAAGCCAGGTATCCTAGGGTTACTGTTAATATTCAATAAGGACATGATTACTTTGCAACCTTGTTCCCAACACAGACATAGATGAAAAGAGGTTAATCTTGTCAATTTGCTGTTTCCTTGTTTATCCTGAGGGGTGACTCAAGGATCACAAGGACTTATGACCTTGTTTTGCAGAAGAAAAAGCATGCCTCCGAGGAAGTTACAATCACCAGATAACCAGTCCCAAGCTGCCATTGATGTCCAGAAGTCAGATTGCCCAAGGGTTTATCTGGAGTGAAAAAACACAGATTATCCTCCTGTTTCTCTGAAACTCCTCCTGCCAAGCCCCTTAGCTCTATAAGACCACCTGCTTTCTTCTGTTGTTAAGGAAGATTTGAGAGAACCTATCTTCCCACTTCTCATTTTGGCCAATTTGAATAAACCGTTCTCCATCTCCAAGCATGATGTCTCAGGGATTGGCTTACTGAACATCAGGCACACAAATTTGAAATTAAGAGGCTGGGTATGGTTTGTTTTTCTCCTGTTAATCTGTCTTTATTACAGGGGTCTCAGCCAAGAACCTAGAAAGGTAGATGGAAAATTATTTTTCCTCCCCCTACAACCACATTAAAATTTCCACAGCTACTTAAGATTACAAATTAAAATATGGGAAGAGGAAGGCAGTGTATTTGAGAGTTATCAATCTACAACAGACAAAAAGGAAATGTTAGGACTTTGACACAATATGTTTGCAGTCCCTTACGGAAGAGATCCTGAAGAACATTGTGTGGGGGGTGGGCTTGGGGAGAGCTAAGCAATTTGAAAATTTGGGCTAAGTAGACTTGTTCCAAGAAAAACATATTACATTGAAAATATTTAAATTCATCAGTCACTGGTTATCCAAGTGAAAGGATACAAAGATCACTCAACAAACTGAGAATATCTTAGAAATAAAATTTGACTTTTATAAAATTACCAAAGAAAATAAACATTTATGGTAGAAAAGTATATCTTGGCTTGATGAATTTTTTTAAAGCCAACTGATGAACAGCTTCCAAAAGTGAATGATACTGGAACAGGTCCCTGGGACCTACGATTATGTATTATAAATCAATTTCTTTAATTATTTAATTTTTTGGATTTTCAACTCCTTAAATCCCCAAACATTTGGAGTAAAATCAAGCATGAAACTTTGTGGAAACTTTCCTGAACCTGGCATGGAAGTGCTGACTCTTTCAGTTACTAACTCTGAGATGCCGCTCTGAAAAATGAACATACTATTACCAGTGTTGATGGGGTTTCTGTGAAGATGAAACAAAGGAATCAGTATGAAATGTATAAGAAACTGTGCAGCAAATACATGCTTAATAGTTGTTAGTTTACATTAGTATTATCATTATAATTAAATCTGTGAGGCTTCTGCTTCTGCAGCTCAGTGATTTTCCCTCGAGATGCAACAGCAGCAGAACAAGGTCATTTATACCAATACGTGCTGTAGGTCAAATTGTATACTGCCTACTTCAAAGTTTTTATAGAATCAAGAAGGATAATGCATGGGAAAGCACACTGAATCTATAAAAAAATTATATGAATACAAGATGCTGTGACTATTAAAAGTACTCATTTTCACATGCTTTCAGAGAATACACGAGACCAAAATCTTGGGAAAATGTGAAAAATTCTAACGTAGCTGTAGAAAATACAAAAAATCCTGAAGGAGAAGGAAACTTCTAAAATGTATATAAGATGGAGTTACAAATTCTAAATTGCACTAACATTTGACTGTGCAAAGAAAATATTATATTGAAGGGGAGCAGAATATGCTACCCCAAAATATGCCACTTGGACTATTTTAAATTAAAGTTACTTGAGAAACAGCTGGTGCAAAAATGATACTCTGACACTCCTTGTCCGCCTTAAAGCAGGAAATAAATCTCCCATGTGAAAGGGACCCTCCCTGTACCAGGAGAGTAGAGGGCATCCTTATCACCAGAGACAGGGAATTTAGTGCCAAGAAGGCTGTATAAACCAACCTTGTTACTTCACTAATTTCTACTTCAAGCACAAACCCCTTTGTCCTGTCAATTCTTTACAAATTTGTTATTTCTTTATCTAACAAGTATAAAAGCTGCCAGCTTTGGGCACTT
This sequence comes from Equus quagga, assembly GCF_021613505.1. Taxonomy (NCBI): domain Eukaryota; kingdom Metazoa; phylum Chordata; class Mammalia; order Perissodactyla; family Equidae; genus Equus; species Equus quagga. The sequence goes on from NC_060275.1 coordinate 110,358,084, forward strand.
ATTTGAGTCTCATATTTTTGTGGGACTCCCACATGCATGCAATTAAATTTATTCTTCTCCTATTAATCTGTCTTCTGTCAATTTGTTAGGCCAGCCAAACAACCTAGAAAAATTTTTCTGCCCCTACAATGCCTTTGACTAGTCTCTAGCTAATCTGCTTCTATCATGATCCTGCATGTCCTAGTTAACAGTGAAAAAAAAAATGTATATAACTTTTAATTCAATCTGATTTTAATCTCAGTCAGATCCAGAATTCAATCATTTCATTTCTTCTTAAAAAAGGAGAAGTGCCTTCAGCCTCAAACTTTTCTGCCTTCATCCCCCTACCTTGCCCTTTTCATAGATGTATCCGGGTGTACATGTGGAAGCATGCTGGTTCCCTGTGAATTGGGAGGTGTGGGATTTGTTGAAGAGTATTTATGACTCTCTGACTTCCAGGGCAATGTCCTATTTCTCCTTGGCTAGAGTAGCATTTCTGGCTGTTAAATATAGTCTGTCTTTTGAGATCAAATAATCTTATTGGGATCATTGACCTAACACCTTGAAGAGTCAGCTATTCCTCAAGAATTTTTCTTGCTTCAGACCCTAGAGTCTGTGTCATGTTCTCCATTTGTAGAGTTCCTGATCCGGAAGAACATACCTAAAGTTTGCTGTGCCTAACCTTGTCCAATTCAGTGCCCATGCCATGTGGAACTAAGACATCCCTGGAGCTTGGCTCACTCTTCATCTGTCCTCCCTTCTTCACCCTCTCCACGGGGCTGGACTAATCCATGTCTATGAGGTATCTCTGCACAGTAGTTTCCTCTAAGATACCAAACAGGAATCCAAAATCATGACTCCACCTGTGCCTCCCTTGTCTAATAAAACTTCCCATCTCTACCCCAAGGTGTGGAAGGGGGAACGTTTGAACAAAAATATGACAGTTAAGCTCCCGTGACTCTCTTCTCCTCTTACTTTTTCACAATTATCTGTGGGTGAGTCCTTCTGTTTCCTTCTTTTCTGGCACATTCTCTACTTACCAGCAAATCTCCTGGCTCTGATGACATGTGTAAGAGGGTATCTTCTCTATAGAAGCAGTAAACTCTATGAACTGGGTCTTCTAGGCCAAGATTAAATAGAAAACTTTTTCTCAACAAAAAGGAGGGCCTTAAACACATCTTATTTTTTCATCTAGAAACATTTACATTATTTCTGTAATATTTCTAATCCCCAACCTTCTATAATCCTTGTGCTCCTCCTCCTCTTTGAATGAATTCAGTAGAGTCTTAATCTTCAACCTCTTCCCATGTGCTCAACCCAAGACAGATGAAAAACAACAAAAAAACAGTCATCTGGGGCCCACCAGAATGGAAGTTTTATTATCAGAAAAGCAAACAAGAAAAGCTGCTTCATATTTTTTTTAAATACCTTCTCTTACAGAGAAGTCATTACTTCATGATTATGCATGATGTCTACTAAAACTATGGATATGATCTTGGAGAAAAAGGTTGAAATAATATGGAATTTGAGGGGAATTTAAGAAAGTCAAATCCCATATCTGTATATGTGACAGTTTTTGAAAAATCACTTAGAAACATAAATCCTGGGAAAATAAAACCTCAATAACAAGATTAAATTGTGCCTCTTCCCATTAGGCAATCTAATTTCTCAAAGTAACTGAAAATACCATAGTAACTTTAGAAAAAATAGTATACAATCAATTTAACAAGGAAAACCAATTTCAGAGAACCTACTGCTGGGGAAGGTATATGAACATGAATCCTCAATTAAGGGAAATAGGAGACAGCGAATCTGTTGAATCATGGTAATTTTAGTTCTATAATTTGTGCTAATTAGTTGCTGGGTTGCTTGCTGTCATGTAGATAATTAATGATAAAAAGGTTTATCCAATTAGCACAATGGCAAGGTAAATAGAATTAAGCTCCATGAGGACATGTTCGCCATGTATTTTTAGCCCACAGAAGAGTGTCTAGCTTAATGAGTCTTAACTGGAACACTGAATGAACATTTTTTTTTTTTCTGAAGAGATAATACAAGTTGTTGTTTCTGTGTTAGTTCTCCACTGTTGCTTTGAGATGTTATCACAATTTTCTTCATTATCTTACAGTTCCGTAAGTCAGCATTCTCACAGAGGTTCCACAAAGCTGAGAAGTCAAGGTGTCAGCAAGGCTGCGTTCCTTTGTGACGTTCTGGGGATGAATCTGCTACCAGGCTTATTCAAGTTGTTGGCAGAATTCAGTTCTCTGTGGTTGTAGCACTCTGGTTTCCGTGTCCTTGCTGCATGTCAGCCAAGGGTCTTCTCAACTTCTAGAGGCTACCCAAATTCCTTGGCTCATAGCCCTCCCCCTTCATCTTCCAAAGCCATCAACATTAAATCTTTCTCATGCTTTGAATTCTTCTGGTCTTCCTTTCTGCCTCCTTTGTCTTGCCATCCCCATGTGCCACTCATCTCTCATTGGCCATTTTGTCTTCTTCTGCTGCTTTTAAGAACTCACATGATTACCTTGAGTGCATCCAGATAATCTAGAATATTCTCCCTATTTTAGGTTGAGCTGACAAGTAACTTTAATTCCATCTGCAAAGTCTATTTCAAGCAGTAACTGGATTAATGTTTGATTGAATAACCAGGGTATAGGAATCTTGTCAGGAAGGCATCTTTTGAATTTTTGCTTACCACAATTAGTTTATGCATTTTTTATTCCATAATCAATGCCAGACAACAGGATGCATGTCACAGTAAAAAGATGAATGACTCATAACTCTCAATTTCAAATAATAAAGTCCAGAGACTGAGAGACATATGCAAACAATCTTTAAAGCGAAATGTATTATAAAAACACTTGTGTATGCATATCAATTACAGAGGTATAGACAAAGTTCGATGGAAGTAGCAAGATGGTGCTTGAACTCTTGGGAGGGTCAGAGTGAGGAGAAACTTGACAGAGGAAGTATGATCTGATTTTTCCAAAGAATATAGAGTTCAGAGTGTGGAGAAAAGAGGAACTGGGATTCCAGGGAGAAGTAGGTGCGGAACTGTGAGCTGTTAAGAAGCAGACACTATTTGGAAAATGGTAGGAGACAGTGCAATATCAACGTGACTAACAGAAAGAGTGGAGAGACGGGGAGAGGAAAGAAACGACATTGTAAACAGAGATTGGGACAGATTTGTAAATGCCTTGAGTACCATTGCCAAAAGATCATGAGAAAACAATGGAGGTCAAAATCTATAACTCTAGATGTGTGTGTGTGTGTGTCTGTACGTGTTTATAATAGGTATGGCAGTTTTGTGCAGTATAGACTGGACAAAGGAGTGCTTAAAGCTGAAAATTGAAGATAAAATTTTTAAAAATTAAGTATTTTAATAATAGAACTCCCAGGTTAAAGTTCACATGTTAAGGTAGTTAATTCATTTTTTACTTGTGAATGACATAAAGTGTAGATTCAAAGGGAATCCAACTGACTCTTTGGAGAGAGAGTTTAGTATGGAATCAGATTGGCTTCTTTCTCTACATACTGCTGTTTTCTTTCCCCTTGCTTATATTGCCTGTGCATATTTATTGCTTTCATGTTTTAGCTCTTTTCCTGTTTTATTTGTTTACATTAAGAGTACCAGATTTTGGAAAATAATCCAGTTATGCACCTACTTTCCCCTCTTATACTGCTGCATCAAAAATTTACTCAAATATCAAATGGCACTGATTCAATTCATTGTTACTGAAGCAAGCAGAAGATTGCCATCAAGTAAATTTTGGTTATAATTCATAGTCATGGGAAGAAAAAGGATAAGACAGTTCAGGAAAATGGATGTAAGTAAAGAAGCACCATTTTAAATATATATTGTCTATTTACAAATGAAATGGTTCTCCCAGAAAATTATTTCATATGGATTCATGACAATAACCACCTGCTATAAATTGATGTGATGAGTACTTGGATGATGGTCTTGCAAACTGATCATGGCTAACATCAGACACCTTGCACAGAAGAGCATAAACAAACACAGAGTCACAGCTCCTTGGCCCCATCCCACATGCCATTGATAAAACTGCGTATAGCCTCATTAAGGAGCAGTAAGAGAATAAGACATTTCTTTTTATAAAATATTAAATTTTTCTACATTTGTCTGACTTAAATAAATGTATCTTGAGTAATTATATTATAATTTAAATAAATAAGTACAGCTTGTGACAATCTAATTTCTTACATGATATGTGAACTATCTTATTGACTTAAAAATCTTTCTGATTTTATTGCAAAATGATAGCAATTAAAAAAATAGAGAAATTGTTAACAGGATTTAGTATTCTTAAAAATATATTAAACAATAAAAACAAAAAGGAGCCATCAAAATCTTGTTAAATATGCTTAAATTTGTCAACAGTGTTGTTACTTCATTTATTCAACAAGCAGTTATTGAGTGGTACCCTTCCGAGAACTGAATTCAGCATTGTTCAAAATAGTGTAAATACATATTAGGGGGGTCAGAATAAGCAATATAAAAAATTAATAAAAAATTATAGTATAATAGACAGTTGTAAGTACTACAGAGATTTTGAAAGAGAAAGCAGGGATATGGGATGTGGATTTTGTGTGTGTGTTTCAATGGTGTGGGAGGGCACAGGAGTAATGCAATTAGCAAAAGTAAGGAAGGCTAGACTGAGTTGGTGACATGTGGGTAAGACCTAAAAGAGCATTCCAGAAAGAGGAACAGCAAATATAAAGGTCCTAAGAGGTTGCCTATTGAAACAAGAAACGGTAAAAAAGCCAGTAGAGTTTGAACAGAGCAAGGGAAGAAGACAGTGGTGTGCTGACAAATTGACTCTCAAAAAGAAAAAAAAAGGCTATAATTTTTAGTGTTTGTCAGTTTCTGTTGTATAAATACTTGCACGATGACCGATTTCAAGCTAAAGACGTGATGTGGAATGCGGGGGTGGGATGAGATGTACACGACAGGCTATCATGAGCTGGTTCCAGTGGTTTCAGCACTCCGCTGGAAGAGAGTGTAAGGACATGGGGTCAGGTTAAGGGCTGAGTGGGAGTGAGATGATGTCTGGGCTTTGAACCATGAAAAGCCTCGATGTTTTTCTCTGTGTAAGATGGGAAGTCATTGAATGGTTTAAAATCTGCTTGATTCACAAAGAATATAATTTGAAAGTATAGGAATCATAAATGCGCTGTTAGAGCTTATGAAATATTCCTTCTTGATTAAGTATGACAGTATTTGTGAAAATTACACAAATTCAAATTTTAAACATCACATGCAGAACCAGATTAAAAGGTGAGTCACTCGGGGACAATTTATAAGAGGCATATAAGGTGCCAGTTAACTTGATTTTTAATTGATTAAATCTAAAAGAACTATTAGTTTTCACTTCCCTCGTCACCACTAAATGTATATTGAATTCATATTTAAATGATATAAGATAGAAGGAGAGCCAGCTTTTTATCTTACTTGCTTTATTTCCTTGGTCAGGAAACGTGTTACGCTGAAAATCACACACATATTGCTTTTACCTCGCTCTTCATTTCCAAGAGTGTCTATCTGAAAACCTGGCATTTCTCTAAGCCCATTTCTTATTTCATTCCAGCTGTCCTTCACTATTTGGCGGTGGTCGTGAAGACTGTCATCCAAGGTGATTAATTTTATCTTCCTTATCTCCTCACATAAAAAGGCATTCTCATTGGTTAACCAGTCTCACTTAAATCTTTGTGATCTCAAGGGAAGATGGCCACCTTCGCCAAGGCCAAGAAGCTGTGTTCTACGTCCCTTCTCTTACCATTTGCCTAGGGACCTTCTTCCATCACCTAGTGTAACACAGTCAAATATAAACATGACCACATCAACGCAATATTCACAAGGATTTTTCTCCATGTTCCATAGAGCTAAAGCTATCTCCTTGTCTTCATGACAAAGCTCCTAGAGATATATAGAATAGAGGTTTTGATTCTACTCGTTCATCACTCGTCACTTATCCTTCCACCGCCATTTGTCTTCCAATCCACCATCTCACTGGATTCTCTTGACTAAATCACCAAGCATCTCCCAATTCTCAAAATCCACATGGAAATTTTTAGTCCCTCTTTTCTGACCACTTTCTGGTATTTCATCAACTCGACTGCCTTGTATCTTCTAATCCCTTCCCTGATAATCACTTGCACCTGTTTTTTCTTCTTTCTTTCTGCTGCTTTTTTTCTGATTATTTTTCCTGTCTCTTCTCCTTTCCCAACCCTTAAACATAAATGTTCCCTAGGGTTGCATTCTCTGTCCTATCTTTCCATATTGTGTACACTCACTTGATATATTCAGAATTCACTTATCCATAAACTTATTTAAATATCTAAGTGGAATATTTCTTCCTAATGTCTTCTACAAGTTCCAGAACCTTATTTTTAACAGATTATGATATATGCCTATTTAAAATGGCCAACAGATACACAAAAAGGTGCCCAGTATCACTGATCATCAAGGACATGAAAATCAAAATCACAATGAGATATTATCTCACACCTGTTAGCATGGCTATTAAGAAGACAAAAGGTAAGTGTTGGTAAGGATGTGGAGAAAAGGCAACTTGTACACTATTGATGGGAATGTAAATTGCTGCAGCCATATGGGAAACAGTACGAAGTTCCCTCAAAAAATTAAAAATAGAAGTGTCATATAATACAACAATTCCTCTTCTGGTATAAATTCAATGGAAATAAAATTATACTTCAAAGAGGTATTTTCACCTCTGTGTTCATTGCAGCATTGTTCACTATAGCCAAGATATGGAAACAATCTATGTGTGCAATGACATATAAATAGAAAAAGAAATTGTAGTATATATACAGAGAGATAGAACGTACAGAACAGTGACCATAAACAACAAAATTGTGTTATCCTCATCAAACTTGCTAAGAGACTAGAACTTAATTATTCCAACCACTTAAAGGAAATTATAACTATATAATGTGATAGAGGTGCTCCTTATCTCTACAATGGCAATCATGTTACAATATATAAATGTATCAAGTTAATATGTTATACACCTTAAATTAACACAATGTTATATGTCAAATATATTTCAATAAAAAATAAAAATAAATAATATAAAATAAATAAATAATCTTGCTTAGTATACACCATCCTTTGTGATATGGTCCAATTTCTTTTGTCTCAGCTATTGCCCCTCTTCCACTCACCTTCACTCTTAGGAAATGGAACTACCTGTAATCCTGAAAGGCATTCTTTTATGGCTATTTTTATTTTCTATTCCTTTGTCTAGAGAATACATTCTTCCCTCACCTACATGGCTAATGTTTATTTACCTGTGAAAACAAAAGCCTTCTTTCAAGAAAAATACATATGCTTAAATATCTACTTAAAGAATACAAATAAATGACCATTTGTATTTAAAATAAGGGAAACTCAGAGCCGGCACTTCATATAAGGGAAAGGCTGGAAACTTGTTTTTCTATTTCAAAAATCATACTAAGACTCAGATACTATTAATGTAAATGACTAATCCTATAAATATTGTGATGAAAATCTTGAACTTTAAAAATACACAAAAATTATGATCATCCAGACAAGATAAAAAATGAAATTATCCATATGGAAAAAATAAAAACAGGCTGGTTTTAGACTTGATTTCAGTACATTACAAAAAATATATATTTATATACATTCTTAAACATAGGCTTGAGTTTAATATGATACCAGCAAAATGGCATATTATTTATTAAATTATTCTGAGATTATTTAAATATGTGGAATCCATAAACAAAACTCTTGACTTACATCTAACATCAGAAAAAATAACTACCTTTAATTTTAAAAATCTTATAAGATTTATAAAAGAAATAAAATCTTAAAAGAAGGAAAAACACAAGTGAATATCAGCATACAGCTAGTCGAAATAATTCTTTCAATATTCATATGTGAAATGCAGAAGAGGAAAAATTGATTTAATTTCCCACAGCACTCACTATAGCATTGCAACTGGTGTAGCAGGCTCACAGCAACTATAGCAACGTCAATAAAGAATTTCTAGTGGTTTCCCATGCCAGTGGTTTTGATGCCACTCTTCATTGATTTAATAGTCACCTAAATTTGTTTCCACTTGTTCAAAAAAGCTAATGGTTCTAGAACTCAATTTAAAACAGCATGTACCAAATAGTATGCCCAGATTTAAACTGGAATTTTGTGTGAACCACTTTATATTTCATAACTATAGAACAAGGTGTAGATAAAGGTACAGGCTACATAATTTTCAAAATCCTAACAGAAACAAGTAAGTGAAACAAATTTGCTACAAATATAAAAGTGGTTAATAGCAACAAGAAACATATATCTTATATGAAAATGTATTAATACTTAGCCATTATGATAGGCTAAATAGTGCCCCCAAAAGATGCTCATGCCCTGATCTCCAGAACCTGTGAATATGTTACCTTACAAGACAAAGGAACTCTGAAGATGTGACTAAGGATTCTGAGATTGGGAGATTACCCTGATTATTCAAGAGGGTCCAGTGAAATCACAAAGGGTCCTCATAAGAGAGATGAAGGCAAGTCAAAGTCAAGAAAAGTTCTGAGTATGGAAACAGACATCATGAAGGAGAGAAGATGCCATACTATTGGCTTCGAACATGGAGAAAGGGACCAAGAACCAAGAAATGCGGTGGCTTCTAAAAGCTGAAAATGACAAGGACATGAGTCTCACCTCAGAGCCTCCAGAAGGGACTAATTTTGCCGACATTTTGACTTTAGCCTAGAGAGGATGATTTTGGATTTTGGATCTCAGACTATAATAAAATTTGTGTTGTTTTAAGCCACTGAGATGTGTTTATTTGTCGAAGCAACATTAGACACTAACACAATTTAATCTTTTAACTTTGAAATCAGAATGCCTAGTTTCAAAATTAGAGAGACATGATTTTAAGTATAAGTCATCTCATATGTGGGGAGACCCTTTATAAAGATATGTTCTTGGTTTCAGCTTTCATATGAAAAAACAGAAGTCATCACTTTCATCCTCACAAGAGAGAAGATGAATAAACTGAAAATTAATGAATTTTCTTAGATTCTTCAGAGAATTGAAGTTACAGGACAAGCTGCCATCTGTGATTTGAGGAGGCAGGTAAACACTGAGACTCATAGCCAAGATCAGTTTACTGCTAGAGCAAGAACCAGAAACTGCTAGAGCAAGTAACTGGTGGGCAGATTCAAAAGGCAATTTTGATGATTTGCTAGAGGCTGAGAGTGGATTAATTTGAGAGTTGAAAACTCCTGGGGTTCCTGTCCTAGATGACCTCTATATGATCAGGGGTTTTACCTACACGACCCCCACTGAGTTCTCACAATGAAGATTGAGGAAAAATCCCCTCTGGTTTCAGGCAGGGGAGGGAAAAATAACGATTTTGAAATATGCCCAGAACATTCTTCATAACCACGATCTTCCCTCAAAAGGAAACTATCAGAGACTTATCAGACCAAGGGGAGGAGCAGTTAAACAACTCTTGTCTCCACCTCCAGACTTCCTGTCACATAAAGGGGAGAAAAAAGAAGCAAACACTTCTGTAGGTCATGTTCCCAGGACTTAGGACCACTAAAAAACAGAAGACCTAAAATCAATAGTATATGCTTCTCCCTTGGGCAACTACGGAATGAAGAGCAAAATAAAATGTAAAGAAAGTAGAAGAAACGTTAAAAATAAGAGCATAAATCTATATGATTAAAAACAGATAAACAATGGAGAAAAATCAATAAAAGCAAAAGCTAGTGATTTTTGAAGAAGAAGATTAGCCCTGAACTAACATCCGCTGACAATCCTCCTCTTTATTGCTGAGGAAGATTGGCCCTGAGCTGACATCCACGCCCATCTTCCTCTACTTTATATGGAACGCCTGCCACAGCATGGCTTGATAAGCGGTGCCTAGGTCTGCGCCTGGGATCCAAACTGGTGAACTCAGGGCCACTGGGCTGGCCCCCAAAAGCTAGTTTTTTGAAAAGATCAATAACATTTATAAACCTACAGCTAGGATAAGTAAGAAAAAAAAAGAAGACACAAATTACTAATTCCAGAAGTGAAAGTGGTCATCATTACCGATTCCATGAACATTAAAGGGATAATAAGGAAATATTATGAAAAGCTCTATGGTTACAAATTTGATAACTTAGATGAAATGGACCAATTCCTTAAAAGACACAAACTACCATAACTCACACAAGGGAAAAAAACATTATTCTGTATGATACTATAGTGATGGATACCTGATGTTATGCATTTGTCAAAACTCATAGTTGTACACACAAAAAGGGAACTTTACTGTAATCTATGAACTTTAGTTAATAATATAACAATATTGGCTCATTAATTGTAACAAATGTGCTACAGTAATGCAAGATGTTAATAATAGGTGAAACTGTGCAAGAACTAATATATAGGTACTCTCAATACTGTCTGCTCAAATATTATATAAGTTCAAAACTGTTTAGATTTAGTTCTGAACTGTCACTTAATTAGGAAAAGAAAGTATATTTCTGGATCTCCTTGAATTTGTCTTTTATTGTAAACAAAATTTCCGCTAACCAATTATTTGATAGTATCACTACCAGAATTCTGGTGGCAAAAGCTTCCTCCTGTTTTAATGTACATGTGACCCTTATTACCCTTAGATTTTAAAAAAAATCTTATTTGTTATTACAATTTTTGAATATTTTCAACTTTCTTGCTTGTTTTTCAATTTTTTATTTAGTATATAAAATCTTAGTCTTTTCTGCAGCAGGAACAGATTCACTCAGTGGATTACACTGATTTCATTCTGGCTACTACTTAGTAGGAAAAATCAAAGGAAATGAGCCTGAGCATTAATGCCAGAAATGCATTTGGTGAAGGTGACTGGCTTGATTTGTGACGAGTACCTTGCATAAGCTCCCTGAACTTAATTCAGACCATATCTACAGACTGCAATTTTTCAATCAATTGTGCTGGGCTGCAGCATCTGACCAGACTTCTAAACAAGGCATTGTCTTGTAGAGAAGCAGGCAGTCTCCTTGGTCCTCCAGGGAATTATCTTTTGAAGTGGATGTGGCAGCTGCACTAAAGTAAAGAATTTAATGGAGGGAATGAGGCCAAGTTGGGAAAAGTGGAAACAGAAATATGCACTCCAGACAAAGCAGCAAAAGTCATATCACCATTTGAATTAAACAGAGAATTGAGGTGCTAGATTTCTTTTGACCTGTTTTTTTTTTCTTTAAATATAGGTGGCAACTGGAAAATCAATCTTAATTACAGCACTTCTGTAACAGTCAAACATTATTATACCCCAAAAATGTGCAAATCTAAGTATTATTTAAAAGTCCATAAGCAAGAATCCATTGGCAAATGAACAGAAGCTGACGCAGATGAACAGCTAACGTGCAATGGGACGTGAAGTCTCCTAAGGCATGCTGGATACCGGGATGCCCAAGGGGAATGCGATATAAATATGGAGACATTATTTATTTTCAATGTAAATACAAGCTTAAAACTTGTAACCACACATTTGTGACATCTAGTTTTGTTTAAAAAATAATCCCATCTGGGAGTCTTTCAAACAAACAGCATACACCCAGATACGGCTGTCATTTTCCTCGTTTTATAGGAGGAAAGGAAAGCAGGGGCTTGTTTATCAACCACAATGTTAGGAATGGCATGTACCTAACTGTGGACTTTTGATTCATAGAGTGAGTGATTTAACTAATGATTTCTAATTAGACTGTCTCCAGAAACTAAAGGAGAGCATCAAAATAGACTCCAGAGATTAAATTTTAAAATCAGAATGATAGTATATTTCTTATCAGTAGCATAGAAATTTATATTAAGTTGAAAAAAATTCTTAACATTTCGAGAGGAAATTGCTTTGACAGGAAATTACCCAAGAGCCAGGTACGGGGTACTAAGAAGGGCATGTAAAGTTCACAGCCCAGGGGCACAGGCTCACTGAAAGACTGGGACCTAATCACAGGACTACAGAAGGCTTCCTCTCTCCCCACACCTTACCAACACATCACTAGAGGCCTATTACCAGCATTCCTTTACCTGGTACATCATGTCCAGCTTTCAACAAAACATTACAAGCCATCTTAAAAGGCAAAAAACATAACTTAAAGAGACAGATCAAGCATCAGTGCCAGATTCAGACGCGGCAGGGATGCTGGAATTATCAGACCAGCAATTTAAAACAACTACAATTAATATGCTGAAGGCTCTATTGGAAAAAGTAGACAGTATGCAAGAACAGATGACCAATGTAAGTGGAGAGATGGATCTTCTTAGAGGGACTCACAAGGAAATGCTAGAGATTGAAAATGCTGTAACAAATGAGGAATGCCTTTGCTGGGCTTTTCACAGCTGAGGGAAGACTCTCTGAGCTTCAGGATGTGTTAACAGAAACTTCCAAAAGTGGAAAACAAAGGGAAAAAAGATTGAAAGAAATAGAAGAGAAGATTTAGGGACTGTGGACAACTATAAAAGGTAGAATATATGCATAATGGGAATACTAGAGGGAGAAGAAAGAGAGAAAGAGCAGGAGCAATATTTGAATCAGGAGTGACTGAGAAATTCCCCAAATTAATGTCAGACATCAAACTACAGATCCAGGAAGCACAGAGAACACGACACAGGATAAATGTAAAAGAAATATATACACCTAGGCATATCACATTCAAACTGCAAGAAGCCAAATATAAAGAAAAAATCTTGAAAGAAGCCATAGGGAAAAGCACCTTTGCCTTCAGAATTTCAAAGATAAGAATTACATCTGACTTCTCCTCAGAAATCAGGCATGCTAATGTGGCGTGAGGTGAAATAGTTAAAATGTTGAAAGAGTAAATTTCAGCAACCTAGAATTCTGTATACTGTGAAATTATACTTCAAAACTGGGGAAGAAATAGACTTTTTCAGACAAACAAAAATTAAGAGAATTTGATGCCAGTAGACCTGCAGTGCAAAAAATGCTAACGAGGTTCTTAAGAGAAGGAAAATTACATACATCAGAAACACAGATCTACATAAAGAAAGGAAGAGCATTGGAGAAGGAATAAGTGAGGACAAAATAAAACATATTTTTAAAATTCTTAATTTAACAAACAGTTTAAAATAATAATAGCAATGATGTATTTGATTATGCAGGTGGGTGTAAATAAATATGTTGATATGCTTATTTTCAATTATGCATAAGTTAAATGAATGATGGCAATGATGCAAGAGACAGGAGGAAAAAGTTAGGAATATTCTATTATTATAAAGTACTTGCACTACCCATCAAGTGGGATAGTTTAATGTAAAAGTGGATTTGAATTAGTTGTAAATGTATATTGCAAATACTAAGGCAACGACTAACAAAGTAAAAACTAAATAAATAAATAAAATCTATTAAAAAAAGTCATCCATCGTTTACCTGAAATCAAAATTTAACTAGGCATCCTTTTTGTTCATTTACTTATCCTGTGAATCATGTGAAATAACTTACAGAAAAGCTGTATGGAAACTTCATACTTTGGAACAGTTTGTAGAGACAAGGAAAGAGGAAAACTGTACTTGTCAACCCTTTCTTATCTCCAGTCTTTTGTCAAAATATTTTCCATGGACTAATAATGCTCCTATACTTCTGAACTGTCACTAGGCTCTTTGGGGCAGCAGTTGAAAAAGCCTGGAGGTGTCAATTGTCTATTGTCTTTGTCCAGGTGTGGTGGAAGTTGCCAAAGCCCCCTGGAGGCTGGTCAGGAGGGGCCTGAGTGATGGAGCTGCTCACTTTTGCTCTCAGGTATGCACAGTGGAGGCCAGGCCAGAGTCCAACTTTGAGGAGGCTAATTTTGTCAGTGTTAGGATAATAGATTATAGAGTGGCTCAGCTTTCCTTTGAGCAAATGTCTGATTGCTCAGAGAAAATTAGGGCCAAATAAACACAAGTACTTAAACTTGATTAGATCTAAGTAATTACTTGGGGGTTGTCATGAAGATTAGGTGGGAAGAGTATGCAAAACACAATATATAACGGTTGGTACATAGAAACATGTGTAACATAGGCATTATTATCACTCAGCCATCATAGAGTCATAAACTGTACTGTCATAAAGGTACTGCATGCCTTTACATTTTCAAAAAAAAGCCAATAACCAGAGCTGTGAAGATTTGGTCATAGTTATGGAACAATATAAAGATAATAATAAAAGCATCATTGGATAGAACAGAGGTCAAGAGGTGAGGATGTTGGGAAGGGTTTTAGAAAGTGTGCAATACTACTAAATCCTTCATCTTACATAGTGAAGAAGCAGAAAATTTATCAAGATAATTTAATTATAGCTTAAATTCTAAATTAAAATGTAAACTTTAAAGGTAAAAAGTAAAATAACCAAATATAATGAATTATACAGAGTTTAGAGGTAGGGATTTAGAAGGAGTATAAACGTCATAAATTTTTCATCATTCCTACTGAAGTGTCATTATACACTGTCCAAAATGGTCAGTGTAGCAATAAAGAAGCAGGTATATTATTAAGAGGGGGGAGTTAAATTTTGGGAGGGGAGTCAGGAAGAAAACATGACTTTGAATATTTTTACTTTTTATTTATAACTATTCTTTACTAATGAATCATTATTGTTGGGGAAATACAATTAAAAACAAAATCTCCTGCCAATTCAGAAAATCTCTCCACACAAGTGGACGAGAACAGAAAGTTTTATTATTGAATAATCGTTAAACCAGAAGGTGATGCACATCACAGGCAGTTTGCGAAAAATCACGACAGAAAGAAATCTCGTCCTTTCATGTGTCCAACTAGAACGACCCATTACATCCATGTTCTCAATATAAACAATAATGAGTCTGCAAGTAGGAGAGAAATTGATGACATCGTTTGTCACATATTGTTCATCATAAATCCACCTGGTAAATAGATGGCCACTTGTGTTTGCTAATTACCTTTATCTAAAGGAAAAACTAAACTTCTAATATATTTGTGAAAGTATTCAGATTTGCAACTTGGAGTCAGGCCCCCAGACTCCTACTTCCCTGTTGAAACTAGGAGAGAAGGGTGCTATCTTCCTCTCATTTCAAAGAGATGGCTTCCAGGTCCTTGATAAAAAATTCTAGAGTTATAGAACTGCCAATTGTTTATTTAGCTTTTAAAAAGATTTACATGCATCTCAAAGGGGCAGACAAAGAATTCACAACAGCAATTCAGTAAGTGCTCTAAAAATAGAGAAGGGAGATGAGATCCTTTTCTTGCTTCAGGGATAATTTTTTTTCTTACTTATGATTTGTATCCACCCTTATATTATTTACACTGCCCTTCTTGGAGTAAAATATGATATAATATAATATAATGTAACATAATATAATATAATAATTTAATTTTGAATTCAGATTAAGTGGCATTCAGGAAGAGGTATAAATATTATTCATAAGTGTCACCATCATTGTACAGAATCAAGAGATATACTTTTATAGAGATGTAAACATTCTGTTTACATCAACAAATCTGACCCCTGTAGTTGGGCTCATCTTTTATATTTGCTATTATGGAATGATATTTTTCAGAAAATGACACAAACCAGGATTTCAGTATGTCTTCCCTTAATCTTTGTGAATTACAACATAAACAATTGTTCTCCAAGTGCAGCAGTAGGGGGGTGACTTAAGTGAAAGCTTAGCCAACAGAGAGCAAAAGGAGGAAGCATCAAGAAAGATAACAATCCCGTACTGACCTTGGTTTGGTTTCATTGTTGTCTAACTCCCACACAAGGGACTGTCTGAATTGAGTCTACAGTTGTTCAAGCCAGCAATATTTGAGGATCTTTTCAAGCCCAGAGTATTTGAGGATCTTTAAGTTTATTCCTTTTTTCATCATGTCTTCTTATCTGAAGCGCTCTCTATAGAGGTGTTCTTGAGAAAAGCACGTCAATTGCAAATCGGTATCTGATGTTTGGAAAGTCTGGGCCGGAAACTTCAAATTTCTGATATGTATTGGACTGTATTCTTTCTATGTGACATCTTAATATTTATGACATGTTTTCCCAGTTAACTGTTGCATGGCCTAGGTGATCTGGGAGATGGCTACCTGCATCTTAGGGACACATGCTGGTCTCTCCCCTCCCGTTAATGAATGTCATTGATATAAATTTCAAACCATCATAAGTATATCTACCAAATGTGGTCTAAAGTCCAAAAGTCCTTTAGCTATTTTCACATGTTGTAACAGCTAACAAATAGAATGTTTCCCGTTTTGTGTAGAGGTTATATTTTAAGAGGTCGATAAAAAACCTGCAACAAATCCACCGAATATTGTCAGAATGAAGCACTACATTAATATCTAAGATAATACCATGACACTTCAGATCCTAGAGAGCTATGTTGACACCATATTTGATTATTTTTAAGGAAAGTAGAAGGTGTAGATACGGTTTGGACTTTTTCTATTGTACAGATGTCACCTGGAGATTTTCAGTAAAATGTCCTCTTCAGAGGGGAAAAATAATTGTAATTGTGGGTGTTTAATCCAAGACCTTTTGTAATACTGTTTTCTTGCTATTAAAGTTACATTTGCATTGAACATTTACATAACTGGTTGAAAATGGCAAGGTGCGTGAAATATGTATAAGTTCCCTATTTCTTTAAAAGTGTGTGTTTTGTTCCTTTTATCACCTACTGACAAGAAATTATCCACATTCATTCACTCTGCCAGGCACTTGTCCTCTTCAATGAGCTGGAGGAAAATGGATCATTTTCATCTTCGTGTTCTTTCAAAAGTCTGCTTGTAAAAGTCAACCCTAAAAATGTCACTTGCAATATAAATTTGGTTGTCTTAATCTATGTAACATAGTGTTTATATTTCAATTATGTGAGATCCTACTTGCACTTTGAATGAAGAAAACTGGAAAAAAGCATTGCTTGCACTCTGACAACTAGAAAAATTCAGATAAGATGATCATCATTTTCTTTAAGCAATCAAAGAGCCAATTTTAAAATTGCCTAAAATCTAAGAGGAGGCCTTACAAGGAGAGACCAATGAGTCTCTGGCTTCACTCTGGGAGGCCACAGTAGGAACCACTGCCTGGAGCCATGCAAACAGCTAAGAACTCAGGACTTTTATCAAACTATTGAAAGCTAAGCGTGGGCAAATATGAAACTACTGGCCATACAACCCACACTCCATAAGGACTGTTATGACAGTGTGGCCATGAACACTCCCTCCCCCTTAACCCCAATGTGTTCTAGGAAATGGCTGGCCACAGAAAATTCTTGGTTCTTAATATTGAACAATCTTCCCTCATTTAAAATGTCTTGAAACTGCTCACTGGCTCCACTACAGAGAACGAAGGAATAATTATAACAACTTATCGGCTGGCAAAACTCCACCTTAATAGAATATTTGCCAACCAAAGACTATCTTAGTTAATACCATCTTTGTGTGTGTGTGTGTGTGTAGGGGATCACAATTTGTCACCCCAAAATGTATTTCTTTGGCTTGATTATTTTTAACAATAAAAGATTCAGAAAGAAACTGACTTTTCCAGTTCCAACTGCCTAAAAGAATTAAAGATGAAAGGCCTGTGCCAGGAAGGAGCTGTCATAAATAACTAGGCGTGGTAGACTGAGAGGAACCTAGCAAGGCCCATTTCATCAAAATTCTCTCTCAGGTCCCATTGTCTATAGATGGCCCAGCAAACATTTGTTTACCAAACATTTGCTTTGCCATCTCCATGTGAATTGCCTTCCTCCCCTTGGAGGCCCGAACCATTCCCTGCCAATATCCTCCTTTGTCTTTAAAGATGGTGTTTAAAGTGGTAGCTTCAGCCACTTTACCCAGTTACTCAGTTTTCCTGGGTTTCGCCCACGTATACACATTAATAAATTCATTTGATTTTCTCCCGTTAATCTGTCTCAAGTCAATTTAGTTCTTAGACCAGCCAGAAGGACCTACAGGGTAGAGGAATAGTTCTCCCTCCCTATATTAACTATAAAACTCACTTTCCTCTCTAATGTCTTTGAATCTTTGCTGAAATGGAAGTAACAGCAGTTGGGTTCTTTTGCTGCTAGTTTATTAAATAAGCAGCCTTTGCTAATTTTGTCTCAGACTCTATTTTTTCTTCAAGAATGTAGAAGAAGCTAGAGATATAAGAATTTTTTCCCATTTGTGGTCTCTTTTCCGTACACCTGCATAGAACGTTGAAGAGAAAGATTAGGGCAGAGAGGGAAACCAGAGAAAGCCTCCCTCATGGTGCAAGCATGGAGAGCAGGGAGAGATTTACCTGAGCAGGAGACGTGAGAAGATCACCTGGACTCTTCTCCACTACACAACAAAAACCTTGAAAGTCCTATTGCCCCAGGACACCAATAAAGATGGATTTGGGTTGGGAAAATGGAGGAAAAAAAACAATCTTTCTGCTTAGGTGAGGGACAAGAAATAGTCCTGGTTAAATGAGGCCTGGCAGATACCTTGATAGCATTCTATGTCTCACCCCAGAAGGAGAGGAAAAGGAAACTCTTTTCAGAACAAAACTCACCAGAGATATGAGGCTTAGTGTGGCTGCCATGGAAGTGCAAATCACTGAAGAAAAGCTATGGAGCTAGACCCGTGGATACAGGGCCTGCCTAGGACTAGCTGTTACCCCACCTCTCTTATCCCCTAAAAGTAAGGTAGAAAGTACTGACTTACAAACAAAAGTCTGCCACCAAAGGAGGACAAAAGTGTGAATAGAGATTCATTTTGATCTGCAGATGTGCAGTGAAGGCCAATAGCTGGAGGTAGAGCTGGAGTATTGAGAAATATCCTCTGATACTTCCAGCTGTCATACTAAGTACAAGGTAAGGTTGGAGAATTATGAAGCTGGTGGTACAGTTGGGTGATAATAGCAACTGTAAAACCCAAACCCAGCTCAGTTCTTCACTAGATTGAATCAACCTCCCATAGTAATGGCCTAGCATCTGGTACCAGCGAAACTATGTCTAGTTCAGGGCATAAATACTATTTATCTCAATCTCTCTTCTTTGATAAATGACGTCTGGCCTTCAATAAAAAATAAGGTGACACAGGGGCCAGCCCCATCATGCAGCAGTTAGGTTCACACATTCTGCTTTGGCAGCCTGGGGTTCACTGGTTTGGATCCTGGGTGCAGACATGGCACCACTTGTCAAGCCATGCTGTGGCAGGCATCCCACATAATGTAGAGGAAGATGGGCATGGATGTTAGCTCCGGGCCAGCTTTCCTCAGCAAAAAGAGGAGGATTGGTGGTAGATGTTAGCTCAGGGCAAATCTTCCTCAAAATAATAATAATAATAATAATAATAATAAAGTGACAAAAAAAGCATGAGAAAACAGTAACAATGAACCTGCTGTCAAGAGATAAAGAAATCAACAGAAGTAGACTCAGAGATGGCCCAGATGTGGAATTATCACACAGAGAATTTAAAGTAATTATGACTAATGTGTTAAAGACTCTAGCAATCGGGGGAAAATGTGTATGAATGTGGAGGATTTCACCAGAGAGATCAAAATTGCATGAAACTATTAATTAGACATAACAATCTAAAAAACTGTAATAGTGACGAATAATACTTTGGCAGACTCATCTGTTAACTTGACATATTGGAGGAAAATACCAGCGGATTTGAAGATAGGTCAATGGAAATTACCTAAAATAAAATGCTTAAAATAAAAGAGTAAAAATATATGTACATTATATAGATTTTCAAAGAACAGACACTAGAATAGTTATAATAGTGGTAGGACAATGCCAAACATTCTACCATACCTATAACTGTAATCCCAGAAGAAGAAAGAAGGAAGTTTAAAGAAATAAGATGAAGAATGATAGCTGAGAATTCTCAAAAATATTGAAAAATAACAAGCCACATATACAAGAATCTCAGAGAACCCAAAACAAGATAAATTAAAAAACAAACAATAAAAAAAGGAGAAAATACCTATACAGATAATTTTTAAACTGCTCAAAACTAATGATTAACAGAACATCTTGAATGTAGTCAAAGACAGACTATACACAGAAGAACAAAGATAAGATATTGAGAAGACTTTTAGACACTAGGAAATCCAGAAGGCCATAAAATGAGGCCTTTAAAATACTAAAAGATAAAATCTGCCTGAGTAAGCAAAATAAGCTTTCAAAAATAAAGAAGAAATAATGTATTTTTATAAGACAATCTAAAAGAATTTATTGCTAGCAGACATGACAAACAAAAAATTTTTAAAAGTGTTTTTCATGGGGAATGAATATGATATAAGATGGAAGCATGGATCTACATAAATGAGAAAGATATACTGAAATGATTAAAATGAAAGTAAATATAGGAGATCATTTATCTCATTTTTAATTGCTCTGACAGATACTTGGCTGTCCAATATAAAACTAGTAGCAATTTTGGTTTATGGTGCTACAGACTGAACATATTCCCCCAAAATTCATATGTTGAAATCCTAACTCTTGGTTTAATGGTATTAGGAGATGGACCATTGGGGAGGTAATTAGGACCTGAGAGTGCAGCCCTTATGAATGGGATTAATGTCGTTATGAGAGAGCTTGCTTCCTCTCTCTGGTCTCTGCCTTGTGAGGCTACAAGAAGAAGACAGCCATCTACAAGCCAGAAAGTGGGTCTCACTAGACATTGAATCTGCTGTCACCTTGATCTTGGACTTCCCAGCCTCTATAACTGTGAGAAATAAATGTCTGTTGTTTAATCCATCCAGTTTATGGTAATTTGTCTCAGTAGCCTGAACTGACTAAGACATATGGCATGTATAAAAATAAAATATTTGACAACAACAGTACAGAAGATGGGAAGGAGGAGTGATAAATATACTTTTTTAAAGTTTTAAGCCATGCATGAAATGGTATAGTACTTGAAATTAGAATGTGATTTATTAAGGAGGTATATTGTAAATCCTAGAGCAACCATCAAAAAATATAGAAAGTATAAGTATAAACTATGAACCAATAGTGGAGATAAAATGGAATCATAAAACATAGTTAATAATAAAGCAGAGAGAATAAAAAGAGAAAATAGACCAAGTACAGATGTAACAAAGATAAAACAACTATCAAAATGGTAAATTTTTGTCTAGTCATATATAATCACATTAAATGCAAGTGATCTGAACAAATAGTTAAGAGACAGACTCCTTGATTTGATTTAAAACAAAAAAGACCTAATTAGAAGCTATCTATAAGAAACTCACTTTAAATGTAAAGGAAAAGATAGATTAAAAGTAAAAAGAGGGCAAATAGTATACCATGCAAACACCTATTAAAGTGGAAGTGGCCCTAGTAATACTAAAAATGTAGATTTCAGGACAAGTAATATCAGGTATAAAGAGAGATGTTATGTAATAACAGGGAGGGCAATTCAACAACAAGGCATAACTATCACATATGTGTACCCACCAAAAAATGAGCTTCAAAATATGCATTGCAAATACTCACAGAACTGAAAGAGTAATAGAGAAACCCGTAATTATAGTTGGAAAATTTCATACTCTTTCTGGTACTTGATATTATTTTATAGACATTAGAATTGCTAAATTCAAAACTACAGATGATAGCAAATGTTGATGTGGAATGGGAACACTTTAGCAACACCTCAGTTTCTGATGGAAAGTTTAAAATATTGCAAACACCTTGTACAACCGTCTAGCAGGTAGCAGTCAAGCTAACAACACAGCTACTCTATGGAAAGCAAGCCCATTCATTGATGTTTTATCAAGATAAATGAACACATCATTAAACAAAAAGACATTATAGCGACAACATTTTTCATCATGCTAAATTCCAATGTGCATCAAGAGGGGAACGGATCTGCGAGCTCTGGTGTGTCTATACTACTCAGCGTGAGAAGGAATGAGCCACTTACAGACATAAAATACGGGATTCTCAAAAACAGGATGCTGAGGATCAAAACCAGACCCAAATGAACGCAAACTGCATGAGTCTATCTGTGGAACATCCAAGAGGAGGTAAAGCCGATCTTGGCTGATGAAAATAACACATTATTTGTCTTTGAGAGAGCAAATTTGCTGGAAAGATGATGAGGTAACTTTCCAGTTACATGTAAATGTTTCATCTTTTCCTTTGAATATCGGTTGCACAGGTACATCCACTATCAAAAATTGTGGAAGTGAACATTTTATGTCTGTGTATTTTATTGTGTTAAAACATTTTTCAATAAAATTATCTCAAAATTATAATTTATGGCAGAATTAATAAATTTTGAAAATAAGAAAATGTATGGAACTTATTAAAAGTTAGGGGGTATTGCTTTTGACTTGAAGGAACTTACAAAATCTTTATTCAACAATTGTATTTGAATGTGATCTGAACATAGATGGTATATTAACAGTTTCACTTGGGAGGAAGATGTTACAGCTTAAGAGAATAGTTAGGTGAGATATTTTATAAGCATTTAAAGGTGGTTGAGTTGCATAACTTATTAAAATATTAGAACTGGTAGCAGTCAACTCACAGGGATATAGAGTTTAATTCACTGTGTCCAGGAAAAAGGAGTTCTAAAGTTGGCTTTAAAATACACGTGAGTACTGCCTTCTGCACATATATCTAGGCAATAGGTCAGAGATCAAGATACACATTTGGAATTTGTTTTCTTGAATTTTAATGTCTGAAAGCAAACAAATCAGTATTGCTAAGTAGAGACCCAAAGATCTCTATACAGATTAGCTTTTAGAAAATATGAACTTTTTTCTGTTCAGACACAGAAATAAAATTCTGAACATCGTCAGAGAGCAATTAAAAAGAAAATTTTCAATCCAGCCAGCCATGATTGCCTAGTGGTTAAAGTTCAACGCACTCTACATCAGCGGCCTAGATCTGGTTCCTGGGCTCTCAACCATTCATCTGTCAATTGCCGTGCTGTGGTGGTGGCTCACATAGAACTAGAAGGACTTACAACTAGAATATACAACTGTGTCCTGGGGCTTTGGGGAGGAAACAAATTAGAGGGTGAGAGAGGAAGATGTACCCCAGATGTCAGCTCAGGGCGAATCTTTCCCAGTAAAAATAAACAAAGAAAAAAACCGTAAATCAGTTTATAAAAACAAAATTCAATGAAGCCAAGAACAATAAAGCTTCACATAAATAGTAGCTTTATTTATATTTCAAAGACCAATTAGCTCCAATTAATTTCCTAGCACCCTAAAAACTTGCCCTTGTCGCTCTGGTACCAGTGCACATATGTGCCTCAAAAACCTTTCCCAGTGAAACAGCTTCTAGTTTAGCATCTCTTTCCCTCTTTGAGAAAATATCATTTTTTCTCACTTTTTTATCCTGCTAAATGCACTGTCATTGATCATCACTGTATTTGACATTCTGGAGTTTTGCTCAGTACTGTATCATGACCATGTGGTGAGGGCTTCAGATGGCGAATTAGCCAATAGTCACAAAAGCCATCTCCAGCAAAGACAGTAGTTTTGCATCTTCTGCAACATTACTGCAAAGTGCTCGGATTGTAATAAACCTGCAAGTAAAGCAAATATTCATGCACAACACTAAAAATCTTACCTAAAAATGAGGAGGCATTATCACATATTTATTCTTTACCAACAGTTTCATTAGTTTAACTAGTTTTTGAAACTGGTAATTAATTAATCCCTGTACAATGTTTTAATCAACGCATGCTTCTTTCTTTCAAGCCCAGATACTAACTTCAGTAATTAAATTTTAAAGTATGTGTTGTTTTTATGCTGCTCATACCTTTGATTATTGTGGAAAAAAAATACAGATGGCACTAAAAGTGAGTGATAGTATTCCAGGTAATTCATGTAGGTATTCAATAAATTTTAGCTATTGTAATTGTTTATTAATTGCACTACCTTGGGTAAATAAGTTAGTATATTTGATTCTTAATAAAATAATAGCCAGGGGGCCGGCCTGGTGGCGCAGTGGTTAAGTGCACACGTTCTGCTTCAGCAGCCTGGGGTTCGCCAGTTTGGATCCGGGGTGCAGACATGGCACCGCTTGGCAAGCTGTGCTGTGGTAGGCGTCCCACGTATAAAGTAGAGGAAGATGGGCACAGATGTGAGCTTAGGGCCAGTCTTCCTCAGCAAAAAGAGGAGGGTTGGAAGCAGATGTTAGCTCAGGGCTAATCGTCCTCAAAAAAATTTAAAAATTAAAAAAAATAAAATAATAGCTAGAACTTGCAACTGCACACATATTATTATCTGCCACTGAAAAATATAATTATATATTTATATACAAATAATATACATGTTATACACACGTAATTGAGTAAGAAATGAATAACCTTCATTCTACATACATATCTATTGCTCTTTATCCTGCGACATTGCCATTCTAGGCCTGTATCAGTACAACACATTCCAGGTTGTCACCATCAGTCTCCATGACACTTGCACTGTGCAGCTTGGTCAAACTCCTGATACATAATGGAACACTATAAGAATTCAAGGGCTTTATTAGAATCATCAGAAAATATATCTGTATTACTGTGCATGATTAAATATACATAGCTATATATTTCATATGGAACATATTCGCTTATAGATACCCACCAACAAGTAATTACTAGTGACTACTATAAAAAGCTTTGTTTTCTGTGTCTTTTACAAACATGAATAAAATATGATGCATATTCTAACCCTTAGGGAACTTGCAATGTTTTGAGGGAGACACAAATTGAATGAAATCATTAAAATGCAATGAAATAGTAAACAAATTTAGGTAGACTCACAATAATCAATAGGAAAATTTAATGGGAATTTTCCTGTAGAGATACTATAGTATATTTACACATTGTCACAAAAACTATGTTAAAAGTAAATAAAATGATGTATTAAACATCAGGGTCAAGTTCGAAAAGATTTATAGAATAGGAAAGTGAAAAAGTGAATAGGTCTAAAGCAATTAGTATAATGATACAAACAGCTAGGAGCTATTTAAATTTATTTTAACAAATAATATATATTTGAAATTAAATTTAGTATTATTCATTGAAAAATAATATCAATTGTAAAATTCTCAAATAATGTCCATTAATATAGATATAAATATGTATGCATGCTATTATTGCTTTTATTAAAAATGCTTTTGCACAGAATATATACATACAACATTAGAACAGAATAATGTGACCATAACAGAGTCATGGAGAGTGAACATTTTATATCTGACAAGGACAGGATTACCAAACCTATGGGGAAAACATAGACAACACAATCCACATTGTCAATTTGCTACTTATATAGAAAAAAAGTTAGATCCTTACCTCTTCCCAAATACAGCATAAATTTCCAGATCCAAAGACCGGAATATCGACAGGAAACCTGAAACGTTTACAACAAATCATGCATATGTGGGTTAACATTTTGTGAATTGAAAAATATTTCTCATTGTTTGACTATATATACATTAAACAACATTTTGTGACGAATGCTTCATAAAGAGGGAAGTAACAAGCTCCAGAATTGGTAAGAGGGTTTTCAATACATATCAGGGTTAACATCCAACCCCTATTAGAAATCCTTCAATTCAATAAGAATCCAATGCTTCAGTTCATAAGAAAATGATACGATGCAAAAATGAGCAAAATATGTAAATAGGAAATTCAAAAAAGTGGAAGCCAAAATAACACAATTCCAATAATCAAGGAAGTGGAAATAATATCTCACAACACAATATCGGCAAGAAGAAAATGCTAAGCATAAAGAATTGGAAGGAAACTGGAGAAAAAGGGATGTCAAACAGTTTTCACTGGGGTGTAAATTGGTACTAAAACTTTAGAGGGGAATTTCTGATATTTAAAAATCTGAATATGTTTATATATTATGACTGAGCACTTCAATTGCATAGCTTTTGAGGTAGTGATCTACATATTTAAAAAAGATCTTTGTATTAATATTTTCATTATAATATTAAAAATCAAAAACTTGAAAACAAAATGTAAATACATTTTGTTGTAGTCTAGCAATGGAAATTACAACGACATTAAAGTGAGTTAACAACACAGATCAAAGTAGATTAGTAACATCAAAATATTTTTAAGATATCTGGTAATTAAACACAACTCAGCGACCTAGACTGGGTAACAGAATAAGAGAAAATGTTGCTATACAGGACATTAATGAGAACACGGGAAAAAATTGGAATACGTATTGTGGAAGAAATAATAGTCTTGCACCAATATTGAATTCCTAATTTTAATAATTATACTGTGGTATGTAAGGAATTCCCTTTTTCTTAAGATATATACACTGAATTTTCAAAGAAAATTGTCACAATATCCTTAACTTTATTTCAAATTAGTCATAAAAAAAAATACATATGTTTATGTGTGTGTGTGTATATGTGTGTAGAAAAACAATAAATGAAAAAGCAAATGTGGGAAAACAGTAAAAATTAGTCAATCAGTGGGTACCCTTTTGCAAATTATAAATTTTAAATAATAAAATAAAATATTATAAAAAGTTAAAAATGCAAGTTGTAAAATACATATTTCATGATACAGTTTATTAAATATCTAAATATGTATCTGGTAACACTACATATTACTTATGAATGCATACACAATTAACAGACTTGAAGAGTTTTTAAAACAGTAAGTTTATGAGTTTTTTGCTCTGAATGAGCAGCATATAGCTTTATGTTGTATGTTTATTTATTTTAGAAAATTTTTTCTTTGATGTGACAATCTAGAAAGTTTGCCTCTTCTTCATTCTGCTCTCTAAATCAACATGAAAAATAAGGAAAATGAAGCAAATGAGGAACAGAAATGAAAATTACAGGTTTTAATGATTTTTTGAAACTCCTTTGTTCCCTGAACACAGTATAAATGAAGATGGGCTGCCAAGTTCAATGACTATTAGCTCAGACTGGGGGGGATGCAACAAGAGCACTCACATCCCAGGCAGAGCTTGCAGAGCACAAGATTTTCCAAATTAGGAAGCACACCCTGGGAAGCAAAAGCCATTCTTGAAACACAGATGAACTGACTCTGAAAGTCTCCCCCTGTGACATCTGAAATCACAGAACAGCAGAAGGATCATTCCTGGAGGAGACCAACAGACTTATTTGGCAAGTTTCAGTCTACTAAGGGCAGAGACTTATGTTAAAAGCAGCTGGCAGTGAATTGCTACTGGATACCCACACACAAATATACACACACACCTTGTCAAAAGAGCTTCAGAGTAAGTCAACATGATGTCTTAATAACCCAGATCACTTGCTATCTCCTTTCTAAATTGCTTTGCTGCAATAAGATGGGTCAGGAAGTCATGTAGACACAGAGAGATGAGGAAAATTGGATCAGCGTTCAAAATATTGAAAAAATAATGAGGTAAGGAATACTGAAAACAAAGAGCACTGGAGACATATTTTGCCTGTCAACAGGTGAAAATTGTGACTAAAAAAAATTCAAGAACATGCATTCAAAAACCATCAAAGAGTGCGCTCTATACATGCAGATATCAAATCAAAATTATAAGGGTTAATGAAGAAATATTAACACAAAAATATGAAAAGTAAGTTAGCTGATCTAAAGAGAGATGTAAAAGTAAATAATTAAGTCACAACTGAAATCAATGCCATAGGGGAAGCAGCAAAATAGAACGGCAAAAGACAACTAAGCACGATAGAGATTCCATTGTAACTCTAAGAAGAAAAGTAGCAGGCTTTCTACATGCTCCAGGAAAAATTACTGGAATATAAACTCTAGGCAAAGGAAAAAAATGGAAGCTTTTAAAATAATTATCTGTGAAAATAAAAATAGTTCTTAGAGTAAAATATATTTAAAGAATAAGAAACATTAAATAATTAGATGAAAAATATTTTTAAATATTTTTAAATTAATTTTGAAAGAGAATGTATTTTTTATATCAACCCTAATCCATCTATTGTTACAAAAACAGTCTCAATTTTTGGATCACACAGCAAAACCCAAAGACGTGCTGCATTCCAAAGTCATATCGAAAATAAAAATTCTTGAAATGGTTGAAAGTAAAAGAATGGATATCTCAATACCAGACAAATGCAACAAGAAAAAGAAAAGATAAATGATGATATTAACACCAGAGACCTTAAATTCTATAGAAAGTCATTAAATGAGAAAGGGAAGGGACCAATAATTGTTGAAATCCACAATAAGTAGCCTGCAGTCATTAATATGCCAAGTCCCAAATATCATAGCATCAACATTCATGAAGTAGAAACTACAGAGCATACAAGGAAAAGTATCCTTCAGATATTTCAGCTCATGACAGATAATGCAAATAAAGTATTAGGTAATAATATAGTTAATTTAGACAATGTAATAAATAGTGAGATGTAATTCACATATATATAAAAGAATTTATGTGGGAAACACCTTTCCATGTGCTTGTGGAACAATCACAAAATCTCAAAGCACTGTATTGTGGGGACTGGAATTGGCCACCCCAAGATATGTCTCTTTGGCATGATGATTATTTGAGGTTAGTTACTTTGCAGACAGGAAAGCAACTGAAAAGTAGAATTTACTTACCCTTTGTAAGAGACATTTACGTTGTAAAGGAACTCTCCATCTATAAAGATATCTCTAGAAACTCTTAATTAATGGGGAAGGCAAGGACTTAAATCTGCATTTGTTTATTGTGCTTGTCTGGTAACCTCCTGTAACTGGCTCCCCCCATCCCCAGAGTCCTCCTTTGACTTTTGGCTGGATATAATATTTGGGGTGGTGGTTTCTGCCATTTTGGCAAGTTGCTCGGCTTGCCTGAGCCTCTCCCATGTATACATTGACAAATAGAAATGGCAAGCAATAGGATATATTGGAGTACATGAGGAAGCCATTTGGTGTAAACCTAATTCGGCCTGAACTTCGCTATTTTTTCCAAAAGGGCCTGACTGTGGCCATTGAGCACACATTGTATATCTGCTTTAGATATTCCCTATGGCAAGAACAAAGGCACTTGAGATCAAGGTGACTTCCCTCCCCCTCCCAACATCGGCATTTCTTTAAGGATTAAGCATCTTTCCTTAGGCTAGAAACTGATTGTTGTGCTTACCTGTGACCACCCAGCTTGAGATAATAGACTTGCCTCCTGCTAGGCCCACCAAGATAGCAGACCCACTACCTGCTGTGTCCATCAAATGCTGTGCTGACAGGGCAATCTTATGACTATTGTGGGAGGGACATTTCAGTCATATGTGAAACAGCCTGTTTGGGGGTGTAGGGGAGGAAGGGAGGAAGACATTTCCTCTCCAAATGTGGGTTCGTCTGGCCGGAGAACGAATTAAATTCACATGAGACAGAATAGCAAGAGAAAATTAAACAAAGTTTTATGAGGAACCATGGCCCGGGGCCTTTCTTCCCAAAGGAAGAAAGGGTACCGAAGAAGTGGGGTGCACAGAGTGGTTATATACCCCCAAACAGGGTGTTTCACATGTGATTGAAATGTCCCTCCCACAATAGTCACAAGATTGCCCTGTCGGCACAGTGCTGGATGGACGAAGCAGATAGTGGGTCCGCTGTCTCGGTGGGTGTAGCAGGAGGCAAGTCTATTGTCTTGAGCTGGGTGGGCACAGGTGAGCGCAGCAATCAGTTCCTAGCCTAAGGAAAGATGCTTAATCCTTAAAGAAATGCCAACGTTGGGAGGGGGAGGGAAGTCAGTTACAGGAGGTTACCAGACAAGCACAATAAAATGCAGATTTAAGTCCTTGCCTTTGGCATTGATTAAGAGTTTCTAGAGAGAAGGTCATCTCCTTTCTTCTTCCTGGTACAGAGAGGGAGGCACCTTTTACAGATAGAGATTTACCCTACAAATGTAAATGTGTCCTAACAAAGGGCAAGTTCCATTCCTCAGAGCCTCCTTCCCTGTCCCAGTTTATCAAAAGCAATCAGCCTCAAATAACCCTGATGCCAAAGAGACATATCTTGGGGTGGCCATTTCCAGGTCCCCACAGGGGTATATAACCACTCTGTATACCTCACTTCCTTGGTGCCCTTTCTTCCTTTGGGAAGAAAGGCCCTGGGCTGTGGTCCTCAGATTTCAGCTCAGAATAAACTCTCCCAAATTTTCACTTATAGATTGGTTATGGATTATTTTCGTCAACAGTAGTAATCAAATAAATGCAAATTTAAAGAATATTGAAATTTTTTTAACAGTTATTCAAATTGCTAGAGTTTGGCAAGACTTTGAGGAATTCAATATTCTCATATATTCCTGGGGGAGAGAGTTTGAATTAAATTATGGAGAAAATGAAATTTCAATATGTATTATCATCTATCAAATGATTCTGATGCGAGCTCGGTGAGTAGAGGAGTTGAAAGAAAGATTTCTGGGACTCTCAAGGTCTGGCAGTCGTGCTCTTTTATTCAGAGAATAGCATGGAGTAGCATGGGGACAGGACCCATGCACAGTGAAGAGCTGCAGGCATGTGGACAGGACCCATGGGCAGTAAGAGCTGCAATGTGTTGAGGGTTAGAGCTAAATTTATAAGGCGTAGGTATGTGAGTTATTTCTTTACAAAACAAAGGAAAGATGATGTAAAAAGTCGTTAAATGGTATCAGTGCCGGTGGGGACTGGTTATTGG
This sequence comes from Equus quagga, assembly GCF_021613505.1. Lineage (NCBI taxonomy): Eukaryota > Metazoa > Chordata > Mammalia > Perissodactyla > Equidae > Equus > Equus quagga. The sequence continues at coordinate 110,388,664 of NC_060275.1, forward strand.
GTGGTCTTATAACTTAGTTGAGAATCAGATCAAATTAAGTCAGGACATCCTATGCTTCCCGGAGGATGATATAGGTCAGTATGAGGGCAGGACACCTTGGACTTTTCTCCCTGTGGCAGCCTTGATCCTCATCAATTCAGCTTCTAGCTAGCTATCTTACAGAAACATTTACATAGGATTACAGACAGAGAGATGATCATTTCTGCTTTTTTAAATAATTGTGAAAGAAACAAGAAAAACAAATAGTCATCAGGAAACGTTAAAAGAGTCATTTTATTTCCATATGCTGAAATACTAAGAAGCAAAGAAAGAACAGAGGTGACTGTTTATATAGCTATAAAGTGGTGTTGACTCTATTTTGTTAACTGAAAAACAGGAGCAGAAAGCATTTACAGTATGATTTATTTGTGTATGCCTTCATAAGGATTCAAAGCAGTGTTTATGTCAACTTAAAAAGAAAACTGCCCAGCTGTTTTACTTGAAAAATGAGTTTATTCAGGAATAGCCAAAAGAACTACAATTCAAGATGTGCACACCGTAGGCAAACCCACAGAGAGACAAAGGAAGGAGTGTGCTTTTATAGAGCAAAGGAGGCTGTTCAGAATGAAGGTTCCTTGGAGGAAGTTACAGTTCATGGTGGTGACGTAATCTCACTGGCTGAGCTGTTGCTGGGTGGGGACAGGAATCTTCCTTCCACCTGCTTGGTAAAATAGTACTAACACCTTCCTGTCTGATTTGCAAGCCTACCTCTCTTCTGTTGGGAGCAACTGACTTTGCATGAGAGGGCATGAGAGCTCCCCCTACAGGCCTTCCTGACTCCAATTTAGTTGAAGTTTCTCTTACTTATTTTACAGTTACTAAAGGGGAGAAGAAGTGGAAAAAGAAAAAAACTTTCCCTTTGACATTTTGTTCACTATAAATAGTTGATTCTTTTATTTAAAAAAAAAGACAAAAGAGAACAGAATATAAATCAATGTTTATGTGCAAACTAACAGAATAAAAGTTTGCAAAATATGGAAAAAGAGCTTTATCATGAAACTCAGTAAAGATATCATAAGAAAAATCCCATTTTAGCTACAACTTGAAGGAACTATTTTCATTTGTTTAGGAAAGAGTAGGGAAGCTCATGTTAGATGTTTTGGGGAAAGAGAATGAATATAATGTTGAAATCTGTACCACACATTGTAGATTTTACCAATGCAATTTAATACTGTTATTTTTCTGCACCAAAACACTTTTGTTTGTCCATTTCAAAATTTGAAAATGTAATCTTTTTTAAAGTAATTTATTACTTCTGTGATATAGATTTTTATAAAATAAACTGATTAATAACCACTGCTGGGATTTCTAACTGGAGTTATACTTCCCCTATTACTTCTTGTTAATTTAATGATTTTAAGCATTATTTTATTGTTTGACAAGCAAAGTTGAGGTTAGCTAAGGAAAGACTTTAGCGATCTGTCGAATTAAAGAAGGAATTTCACTGTTATTAACATCGTTTCAAATTCAGCTTCAAAATAAATTTGGAAAGCTTTCCCTCATAAGAGGCCAACCTTAACCAAACTTCGATTCAACACTTGAAGTTAAATATGCATTTTAATTAAAGTATATTTTGAAACTTGAATTGATGGCATTTCACTAATTTTAGCCATTATGCATCAATGAAAAGAGTAAGAAGGTAAATTTTGCATACAAATTATACACAGGAGAATACAAGGAAAATTGTTGTATGTTTGAGTTCATTTACCCTTAGAAATCAATTAACTGAGTTTTGGCATGCTCAGTTTTATTAGTTTCAATCACCTGATAAAGACATTTTTCTATTGATATGCTATGAACACTTTTATGCAAAATATTAACAGATCTATACCTATGTAGATCATCAGGAAAGAGAAAATAAGAATACGCATGTGATAAAATGTGATATGAATATATTGTAAGCTAATTATATATTAGACATTGTTATTTTAGTTGATAGAAGAGCCTTCTTAAGACCTACTCCAAGAGGAGGGAAAATGTTGCAATATAAATTAGTTTTCTATGACACAAATATAGGTACTTTTTGAATTTTAAGATTCACAGTTTATATATAGAATTTCACTTTGTAGCTATTAAAAAACTTACTAAACTTATCATCAACTTCCTTTAGGTAAATATGAAAAGAATAGAGTGTTTGCAGTCATTATTGTACATTACAAGACATGCTTTGAAAAAATCTATAAAGCTGTGTTCTTTCAGGTGCTGCATATTGGTTTTCTTACCTTTGTATCTTGGTGTCAGACTGTATTAATATTAAAAGTAAATCTTGATGAGTAAGTATGGTAGTAGTATTGCATAGTTATAATATTATGATGCCTTAGATGTTAGTAAAAACCTCAGACTCTCTGGGTATGTGTAAGGAAATAGCAGATGCTACTTTGTGCTAGTTTATTTATTTCATGAAAGCTAATGGACCTGTTTTTCAGAATGACTAATTGTTATGTACTGCATTCAGATTTGAAAAGTAGGTCTAAGACTCAGTCTGATGCCAGAGGATGTAGCTAAGTTTCTTCTTTTCTTTTTAATTATAAAAACTCCCTTAGCCCAATGGACATTCTCATTACTTGAATTCTCTAAATGAAGGATGTCTCATGTTACAGATGCTTGGATACGCTCTGCATCCATGAACAAGGCAAATACTCCACAGGAAGTATGTGGAGGTGATAACCACACAATTACAAATTGCAAAACCTTTTATTCTAACTTACAGGTGTTTGAAACACTTCAATATAAAGCTGTTTACGTGGATCCTACTGAATTTTCCAGTTTTAAACTTACTCATAAGGCTAAATAAATGGTGTTACCTTGTTCAATTCCTTTCAATTTTAAATATATTAAAGGGGAAAAATGAAAAATAAGAGTAATATGCATAGGTTAATGATATTTTATTTTCCTTTATTTTGCATGTTATGTAATTCTCCATTGATTGCATTTCCTGCAAGAAGGATGCATGGTTTTTGATTTTGGAAAAACCAATAAAATTATGAAAAGTAATATTAACTAATTTTAAAAAAAAAGGAAATATGACATGAGTATTTTTATTTGCTTTATAATCAATAATTAAAAGCTTTGATACCAAAAGCAGTGCATAACTTTTTACATAATCTAGTCTCAATTCTCAAACATGGAGAGTTGTTTCTGTTGCGTACTTGTTAGTCACTCATCTGTCACTGAACAGCTTTGTAAATAGACTTGACTTTCTACAAAAGTAGCCCATCTCTTGTTAAATGTCTCCTTGTTTTAAAGTTCTTTCTTATGTTTTGCCTAAATATGCCTCCCATCGTTTCTAATTTGTTTCCTCTTCTCATTGACTAAACTTCAAGCGTATAAAAAGATATATCACAGCAAAATTCATAACCATCTTTTTTCTGAATAAATTTTTCCATTTCTATGATCAACTTCTTAAGTGAGTTTGATTGTGGACCCCTATTATTGTCCTGGAGTTTCTTTTATATAATTTATAAATATCTACCATAAGATACAGCACACAGAATTTCATATTATACTATAGACATAATCTGACAAAGTAATTCTTCAATTTTCTTTATGTTACTATAGAGCAATTGTGAGAGTTTAACAAAAAATTATATGCAAGTGCTTTGAAATAAATCAAAATATCAGATAAATCTATAGTAATGTATCCTCCAATCTGCTGGTTGTTTAGGAGGCAGCTATTGAAAAGAGGATGCATCTGCTACTTAAGGCGTGCTCAATATCTGACTCTGGACAATACCTTAATAAATCATTGTTTTTAAAAGGGGGAAAATTTGTTAACAGATATGGATATTTTACAACAGGAATAAATCAATATATGATAATTGCAGTCAAGAATATTTGATAAGAACACAAAGTCTCATTATTTGTGTCCAATAAAGTTTTCCTGTGTTTATCTGTTGTGAATGGAACCAGTAAACTATCACTAACAGAAGCAGCGGCTCTGTAAGGTAGCTGTCATTGTTCACACTTTGTGAAGTGTTCAGCACAAAATCCAGATTGTAGTAGGTGCAAAAAACAGAGCTAAATGTGAAGCAGAGGTTTTGAGTCTGGGGTCCAGGGACTCCCCCCAAGTGTTCATTGATAGAATTCAGGAGACCCTTAACCTCCAAGGAGAAGAAAATAAAACTTTATTGCCATTTATCTCTTTTTTTCTTTAGTAGTTTACTATTTTTTTAACAGCTTTGTTGAGATATAATTGACCTACAAAGAACTCCACACATATAATGTATACAAATTGATAAACTTGGACATATGCAAATACCCATGATACCATCACCGTAATCAAGGTAATAGATATATGCAACACCTCACACAGTTTCCTTGTGGCCCTCTGTGTTTCCTTGTTTTTTATTTACTGATTTATTTTGGGAGGGGGTAAGAATGCAACATGAGATTTACCTTCTTAATAAACTTTGAAGTGTATAATACTGTATTGTTGACTATAGGCACTATGTTCGAGAACATAGATCTCTAGAACTTATTCATGTAGCATTACTGAAATTTTATACCTGTTGAACAACAATGCTCCATTTTCCCCACACCCAAGCCCCTGGGAACCACTATTGTATTCTCTGCTTCTATGAGTTAAACTATTTTAGACACCTCTATTAAGTAGAATCACGCAGTATTTGTCCTTTTGTGACTGGCTTACTTTGCTTACCATAATGTCTTCCAGGTTCATCCATGTTGTCACAAATGGTAGAATTTCCTTCTTTTTTTAGGCTGAATATTGTTCCATTGTATATATATATATATATATATATACCACAGTTTCCTTATCCATTCATCTCTCTATGGACACATGAAAACTCCAAAAACTCCACAAAAAAATTGTTAGAACAAATAAATGAATTCAGTAAAGTTTCAAGGCACAAAATCAACATACAAAGATCAGTTGCATTTCTATACACTAACAACAAACCATCCAAAAGGAAATTGAGAAAATAATCCCATTTACAATAGTATCAAAAAGAATAAAATGCCTAGGAATAAACTTAACCAAAGATGCTGTCTCAGTTAGCCATCCTGCTATAACAAAATGTCATAAACTGGGTGGCCTACATAACAGAAATTTATTTTTCATAGTTCTAGATGGTGGGAAGTCCAAGATCAAGATGCCTGTAGATTTGGTGTCTGGTGAGGGCTCTTTCCTAGAAGTCTCTCTTTTTTGCTTAAACCTTGCATGGCAGAAGGGGTGAGCATTCTCTCTGGGGTCTCTTTTATAAGGGCACTACTCTCATTCATGAGGGATCAACTCTCAGGATCTAATCACCTATGAAAGGTCCTACATCCTAATACAATCACCTTAGAAGTTAAGATTTCAACATATGAATTTTGATGGGGTCACAAACATTCAATTTCATAGCAGAAGTGAAAAAGTTGTACCCTGAAAACTATAAAATACGAATGAAAGAAATGAAAGGAGACACAAATAAATGGGAAGACATCCCATGTCCATGGATGAGGAAGCTTAATATTGTTACAATGTCCATATTATACAAAGCAATCTACAGATTCAAGGCTATCCCCATCAAAATCCCTATAGCATTTTTTACAGAAAGAGAAAACAATCTTAAAATTCATATGAAATCACAAAAGATCCTGAATAGGCAAAACAATCTTGAGAAAGAAGAACAAAGCTAGAGGCATTACACTTCCTGATTTCAAATATATTACAAAGCACAGCACTTAAAACAGTATGATACTGGCATAACTATTGACAAACCAATGGAACAGAATAGAAGGAGCCCAGAAATAAACTCACAATTATATGGTCAATTGATCTTGAGGTAACAATACACAATGGGGAAAGGGTACTCTTCAACAAATAGTATGGGAAAACTGGACACCCACATGCAAAAGAATAAAATTGGACACCTATCTTACACCATACACAAAAATCAACTCAAAATGAATTAAAGACTTAAATGTAGGATCTGAAACTGTAAAACTGTAAAACTGCTAGAAGAAAATATAGAAGAAAACATTCATGACATTGCTCTTGGCAATGGTTTCATGGAAGCGACACCAAAAGCACAGGCAACAAAAGCAAAAATAGACAAGTGGGACTACATCAACTGAAAAGGTTTTGTACAATAAAGGAAACAATCAATAGAATGAAAAGGCAGCCTATTGAATGAGAAAATATTTGCAAATCATACATCTAATAAGGGATTATTTCCAAAATATATAAGTAACTCCAACAGCTCAATAGCAAAAAACCCAAATAACACAATTTAAAAATGGGCTTGAATAGACATTTCTCCAAAGAGGACACACAAATGGTATCAGATATTTGAAAAGATGTTCAACATCATTAGCTATCAGTTAAATGCAAATCAATATTACAATGAGATATCACCTCACATCTGCGAGGATGGCCATTGTCAAGAAAAGAAAAAAGATAAGTGTTGGCAAAGATGTAGAGAAATTGGATCCTTTGTATAGTATTGGTAGGAATATAAAATGGTGCAGCAACTATGGAAAACAGTATGGAAACTCCTCAAAAAATTAAAAACAGAACTTCCATATAATCAAAGAATCCCACTGCTGGATATATATCCAAAAGAATTGAATTCAGGATCTCAAAGAGATATTGGTGCTCTCCTGTTCATTGCAACATTATTCACAGTAGCTGAAATACGGAAACAATCCAAGTGTCTATCAAAAAATGAGTGGATAAATAAAATATGATATGTCCATTTATTTCTAACTGAAACTCAGCAACTACTTCTTTCCTGAATGCATGCAGGAAACCATGGTAATGGCAGTAAGAATTATAAATTGCCACCAGTAGAATCACAGAATTTTATGTCACATCTGATTTATTGTATATATCCAAAAATATCATGCATGTACATCAACCCTTTCAAAATGTAGTGGTACTTTGTTTCATGGTAATAATAAAGAAGTGAATATATTTAAAAAGTATTATTTTGACAACTGTACAGTTGATTTCCTTTAAAATATTGTGTTTTATTTTATGTGTTTATTTTGTGGGTAGTTTTAAGTAAGGGTCCCTGGCTTCACTAGGCTTTAAAAGGCCCATGGCACATAAAGTTGCAGAATCTCTCATGTGAAATATTGAATATCTAAGACATGACCAATAAATGTAGAGCCAAATCCTGCATATTGTCTAAGACAATTAAAATGTTATGTTTTCCATAGCACTTACTCCGATTCTGATTTCTTTTCTCCAAACTCCAAAAATTTCAAGAGAGAAACATGGAGAAGGGAGAGAGAGAGAAGGAGAGTGAGAGAGAATGTGTCTAATATCTGCCCTTAGCCTTTTTATTTATTATTTTGAAAATAGGCATGTTTTAGAGCAGTTTTAGGTTCACAGCAAAACTGAGTAGAAAGTAGAGAGTTCTAATATATCTCCTGTTCCCACACATGCACAGTTGCCGCCTTGATCAACATCCCTCAACAAAGCGGTGCATTTGTTACAGTTGATGAACTTAAATTGAAGCATCATTATCACCCAAAGACCATAGTTTACTTTAAGTTTCACTCTTGGTGTTGTACTTTCTTTGGGTTTCCATACATGTTTAATGACAAGTATCCACCGTTATAGACATTATAGTATCATATAGAACAGTTTCATGCCCTAAAAATCTTCTGTGCTCTGCCTATTCATCCCTCTCTCTCCCATCACCCCAACCTTTTTACTGTCTCCATAGTTTTGCCTTTTCAGAATATCATATAGTTGGACTCATACAGTATGTGCTCTTTTCAGATTGAGGTTTTCACTTAGCAATATGCATTTATGATATCTCTGTCTTCTTGTGGTTTAATAGCTCCTTACTTTTGGTGCTGAATGATGTTCCATTGTCTGGATGTACCATAGTTTATTCATCCACTCACCTACTGAAGGACATCTTGGTTGCTTCTAAGTTTGGGTAATTATAAATACAGCTGCTATAAACACCGGTGTGCAGGTTTTTGTGTGGACATAAGTCTTCTGCTGATTTTGGCCAACACCAAGGAGTGTTGGTTGCTGGATCCTATAGTAATGGTATATTCAGTTTTGTGAGAAACCTCCAAACTGTTTTCCAAATTGACTGTACACTCTTTGCATTCCTGTAGGCAATAAATGAAATGAGAGTGCTGCTTCTCCACATCCTCGCCAGCATTTGTTGTTGTCAGTGTTTTGGATTTTGGCCATAATAAGAGTTGTGCAATGATTTCTCATGTTGTTTTAATTTGAAATTTTCTAATGACATATGATGTGGAACATCTTTTCATATGTTTACTTGACATCTGTGTATCTTTCTTGATGAGGTGATTATTCAAACATTTTGCAAATTATTTTATGGGATTGTTTGTTTTCTTACTGTTGAGTTTTAAGAGTTTTTTGCATATTTTGAATAATGGTATATGGTTTGTGAATATTTTCTCCTAGTTTGAAGCTTGTCTTCTCATTCTCTTGATGTGTCTTTGCAGAGCAGAAGTTTTTAATTTCGTTGAAATGGACTTATCAATTAGTTCCTTCAAGGGTTATGCTTTTGGTGTTATATCTAACACCAAACCCAAGTCATTGCCAAACACAAGGTCATCTAGATTTTTTCCCATGTTATTTTCTAGGAGTTTTACAGTTTTGTGTTTTACATTTAGGTCTTTTATCCATTTTGAGTTAATTTTTATGACTGCTCTCATAATTTTTGTGACTGCTCTCAACCTTTTTGAAAATAGGTGATATTCTTTCTGTCAAGCACATTCATCAGCAAGTTTTATATAACTCAGTAGATGTTCTACCCAGTAAATGAAAATATGTCATTATTGTGAGTCTCTGTTTTCACTCTGCTTTTTTTCAGGTTTTCCATTATTAAAACCTACCCCCACTAAGATAGGAGATGTGAGTGGACAATCAGAGAACACTCACTGATTATGGTTTTGTGTCATTTCCGTGAGGTACATCCTAGAAATATATAGGGAAGGCTGTCAAATTTAGACATGAAATTTATTACGTGAATGTGGAAAAATCTAACTGGTCAGAAATAACTTTTTTTTTCTTTCCACTGGGCTTTTTAATGGCAAACTAAAGAAGATTACCACTCTTTCTAGATACTGGCATATATGACAATTTAAAAGAAAAGCATCCTTGAAGTAGATGTATTGAATATTTTTCTTGCTAAGTTAGGTTGAAGGGTCAGAAATACAATGATAATAAGAATAATTTTGGATTTAGAAATGATGTTAATTTATCATGAGTGATCCCCCTACCTGGTGTGTGCGTGTGCACACACACATCCCCCAATAATCTCCTAATGTGTTCTCTGAGTAGACCCAGAAGACAGTTCCTTCACACAGACATGAAGAAGAGAAGAGGAAAAGTGGGCTGCACAAGGAATTACCCACACACACACATGCACACGTGCATGTGTTTAAATTATAAGTGTGCCCCCAAGCCTATAGTCAGATTAGACTACATTCCTGCACCCTTTTTAATGTTCACTGTTTTTCTTCTTCATATATTGTATTAGATCTTAAAGAATTTCTTAATTTCCTTGAAGTTGATATTTATATGCTCTTTCCTTATTTTCCCCTGTTGCTTTTCAGTAATTTCTATCTGAGCAGGGTAAGATATGATCTTTATTCTACCATTTTAAAACTAGAAGTTAATTATCCTATATTATCTCAGAGATATATGCACAAAAATTTCTATAATCTTGAATATCTAATTGCATGTATCATTATTGGAAATAATTTTACTATGCAATACTTTAATAGCATGCATTTAAATCAAAAGTGTATCCTCCAACATGTGATCAAACTTAATAGGATGAAATATACCAGTAGCAGTTTCCTGTTTTGTAGCTCCCTCGCTCCAACATAAGTAACAAAATCTGAGTGGAAAAGCATACTGGACAGGGTTGCAGATTAAAATATTCTAGGCCTGGTTTGTTGTGATAGAAAAGAAGAAACTGTAGCAGAGGAAGACATTTCCTCTACTGACTCTAGGTCCTTCGGGCCAGACCACCAATTAAATTCACATGAGACAGAATAACAGGAGAAAATTAAACAAAGCTTTATGACATGTATACACAGGAGAGACTCAGGAAAACTGAGCAACTCACCAAAATGGTGAAGGTTCTCATCTTAAATACCATCTTCAGTTACAAAGAAAGATGTTGGAGATGGGGAGAGTCAGCTATGGGAGATTATCAGAAAAGCACAGTAAACAAGAGTAAGGTGATTATGCAGATTTAAGTCCTTGCCTTTCGCATTAAGAGTTTTTAGAGATAAGACCATCTTCCCTTCTTCCTGGTACAAAAAAGGGAGACAGCTTTACCGATGGAGATCTTCCTTACAAAAGTAAACGTCTCTTAAAAAAGGTAAGCTCTATTTTTCAGAGTTTCTCTCATGTCTGCAGTTTTTAAAAGTAATCAGCCCAAAATAATTCTCATGCCAAAGAGACATATCTCGGGGTGGCCAATTCAAATCCAAAAATGCATGTGCTGAACACGAGAATTGACCTACTATCAGATTCATATCTTCCCAAAGAGATAATCATAAAGTCAAATATGAGAAAGGAATGCTTTCACAGCAAAAATATCATAAAGTTATGCTAATTTAGATTAGCAAAATAAAAGTAGATAATATAAAATAAATGGATTCTGTGGTTGGTAGAATAGGAAAAAATAAAATTTAGATTCTGCTGAATTTAACAATTCTAGTTCACCCACTAGAGATTCTGAATTAAATGTGCTTGCTTGATAATCTCGATATAGTTCTATTCCTTAGGTTAGTGTCTAAAACCTGACATCAAGGGTTAGCTCACTAAATCAAGTCAAAATAATAGAAATTCCTTGGAATAATGTAGAGAAAAGTATTGGAAAGTATTGGAATAATGTAATGGAATAGCATTCAATATTAGGAAGGTGAGAATTTTGCGCATAACTTATTATGTAACTTACTTGCCTACTACTCACCTCATTCCACTTATGGGTCCCAGAGTTACTTCTCTCAATTAAAAATTGAGAAATACATTGGTGAGGGTAGAACCAGTACACTGACAAATTATTGTGATGGTTCTTCTGTTTTCACCAAGAATACAGTTTGGCGGTGCTGGCTTTGAAATGGTCTTGCTTATCTTAATGAGGATAATTGTATCTAGGGTGGAAGAGGTCAAATTTTAACTGGATTTGCCAGAGGCAAAGTGAGAGTGATCACTATAATAAGCAGAAGGTCCAGACTGCTCATTAGAACAATCTGACCCACAACGACCTTTGACAACAGCAAATAAGTTGTAAGGTCCTTGGAAAAGAAGAAATGATCTGCCATCAAGAGTCCTACTTAATGCATATTAAACAACAATAAAAATCTGGATCTGACAAGGGGAAATCTGATTTGAGACTTGACTCTCCAAAATGGAAACTCATTGGCCCTAGACTAACTCTTAGACTCAAATCAACTGAAAATTCCAGAGCCCACTGGATAAAAGTGAAGACAAATAAATTGAGCACAAATCCCTCAATACCTGACAAGAATGCACCTCTGCCCCAAACTTCCCAAAAATTACCAGCAGCTATATGTTAAGCAACCGCTGAGAAGAAGAGAAATACACAGTTTTCATGGGGATTACTGGAAATTGGACCTGAGCTAATGCTTTTTCCTAAAAATCAGAATGTTTCTTTCATCAGAGTAGCATCTTCTGAACATCAAGTGATAATTGAAGTTTTGAACTTCTTCAATCTCATTGTGTCCTGTCAGTTCACAAACACCTTCTGTGATGATGTCCTGTTATTGAATGTACAGCTGTAGTAGATATATTCAACACGAGACACTGCATCTAGGTCTGTGCGAATTTGCTTGTCAGTTTCTCCAAAACCTGCTGTGCTTTTTATTGGGATTGCCACGGATCTCAGATCAATTTGAGAAGAATGGACATGTTAACAACACTGAGTCTTCCAATCCATGACATGATATTTTGCTCCATTTATTTTGATCTTCAGTTTCTCTCAGTAAGACTTTGTAGTTTTCCACATATAAGTCTTGCACATATTTTGTTAAATTTATGTTTAAATACTTAAAAGTTTTTTGGTTTAATAAATATATTATTCTTTGTTTAAATTTATTTTCCAGTTGCTCTTTGTTGTTATATAAATCACATACGATTTTTGTATCTTTTTTTTTAAGATTGGCACCTGAGCTGACATCTGTTGCCAATCATTTTTTTTTTCTTCTTCTCCCCAAAGCCCCCCAGTACATGGTTGTATGTCAATTTTTAGTTTCAGGTCCTTCTGATTCTGCTGTGTGGGACACCACCTCAGCGTGGCTTGATGAATGATCCTAGGTCCACACGCTCAGAATCTGAACTGGTGAAATCCTAGGCTGCCAAAGCAGAGCATATGAACTTAACCACTTGGTCATGGGGCCAGCCCTTGATTTTTTGTATCTTGACCCCGTATCTGCACTAGCTGGGATCATTAGTACAATGTTGAATAGACGATACGTGGTCAGACATCCTTTCCTTTTCCAGATCCTATGGGGAAAACATTTAGTCTTACACCATGCAATATTGGGTTAGGAGTAATTTGCAGGGTTGGGGGGGGAGTGGCATAGCTTTCTTTCATTTTGAATCATTATGAATAATTTCTATTCTATTCCTAATTTTCTGAGATTTCTTTTCATAAATTTTCATTGAATTATGTCATAATTTTTTCTGAATCAATTAAGATATTCAAATGTCCCTTCTGTATTCTGCCAATGTATTTTTTACATTGATTAATAGTGACTATTAAACCAACCTTGCATTTCTGAGACAAATCTCTTTGCTAAGTTTGTTTTAAATAAACAAACCATCCATGTAACTTTGGATTTATGTTGATAAGGCAACATATGGTTTTGTAAACCTAAATTAACAAATGTGATAAAGTGTAATAAACAAATTAGGTTGTTGGTACATTTAAGAAAAAACAAGGCTATTTATTATTCCAGAGTGCTAATTAATTAATTAATTCTAGTGTAAAAGGAAGTAATTAATGATATGAACCTGGATTGACCGTTGGTCTCATTCATTCAAAAAACAAACAAGAAGCCCCTCAGTGATTGGCCAAAAAGAAAAGTTAAGAGCCTCAAAATTAGAAATGTGACAACTGTGGATATTTTAACTGTATTGAATGATACCTTATATCTTAAACAGTGGAATGCAGAGAAAATTTGAGGCCAGCCCAGTGGCACAGCGGCCTGGGGTTTGCCAGTTCGGATCCCCGGTGGGGACATGCACCACTTGGCACACCATGCTGTGGTAGGCGTCCCACAAATAAAGTACAGGAAGATGGGCATGGATGTTAGCTCAGTGCCAGTCTTCCTCAGCAAAGAGAGGAGGATTGGCAGCAGTTAGCTCAGGGCTAATCTTCCTCAAAAAAAAAAAAAAGAGAAAATTTAACAGTGTTAATAGAGTTCAAAAAGCCACATGCACCATTGCATACTATGTGAGATATTTTATTAGCTGCAGACATGGAAAAAATATGAGAGTCTCATACTCTTTAAAAAAAAAAGCATTGTTTTATTTATTTCTTCATATTATACAGATCACCTGGGCCATATATTCACTAAATATAAGAGGAGTATTTGAATGATATGACTTAAAATATAGTATTATTGGTGTACCTTGAAATTACCTTGGATGTCACTAAGGGTACAATTAAAATATTTTCTTCTTTCATATCGAATAATGTGACACATTTATTTAAATATTCCTTGGTATCAGTTCAAATTATTTTAATATGACCCTAAACTTATTTATCAGAATAACTGTCCAGGTCTGAATGCTCATCATTTTTTCCATATCATTTAATTTTATTTTTGTAGATAGACACATAAGAAATTATACTGGAAAACAATGATCAACCTGGAAAATCTGTTACTTTAATATTAGTGAGACTTAACACATAAGAGAATTCTGAGAACCTAAATGTCAATCAGAAAAAGGTGGGCTCTTAAGCACCAGTTAAGACAGAAAAGGGGCCCACCCCATGGCAGAGTGATTAATTTCGTGCTCTTAATTTTGCAGCCCGTGGTTTCGCTGGTTCAGATCCTGGGCACGGACCTCGCACTGCTTGCTCATCGAGCCATGCTGAGGCGGCGTTCCATGAGGCAGAACTAGAAGGACCTGCAACTAGAATATACAGCTATGTACTGGGGGGCTTTGGGGAGAAGAAGAAAAAATAAACAAAAAAGGATTAGTAACAGATGTTAGCTCAGGGCCAATCTAAAAAAAAAAGGAGAGTGAGAGAAACTTCCAAAGCAAAGTAAAAGTAATATCCAAAAAAGTAAATCTTTGAGCACCATTGACATGGACAATTGCCCTCCAGAGAAGTTAAACCCTGAGGCCTAGGTTAATGCGGAGAGGGAAAGACAGAATATATACACAGAGATTGGATTTGCTAAATTATTTAAACTCAGTTCATAATGTAAAATATTTTACAGCATTGAATCCTGATGTTATGGATTGAATTGTGTCCCCTGTGAAGGATGGTGAAGTCCTAAGCCTCAGAACCTGTGGATGTGCTCTTATTTGAAAATAGGGTCTTAGCCGGTGATCAAGTTAAGATGAGGTCATTAGGATGGAACCTAATCCATGTGACTAGTATCCTTATAAAAAGAGAAATTTGGACGCAGAGACAAATACAATGGAAGACACAGGGAGAACAGGATCTACAAGCCAACGTAAGCCCAAAGCTACTAGAAGCTAAAACAGGGACATGGAACAGATTCTTCATCACAGTCTTTAGAAGGAACCAATCCTGTTGATGGCTCAGTTTCAGACTTCTAGCCTCCAGAACTGTGAAACAAGAAATTTCTATTGTCTAAGCCACCTGGTCTACAGTACTTTGTTACAGCAGCCCCAGGAAAGTCATACCTCTGAGAGGAAGAGTTGTGAAGCAGCAGTTTGAAATGAGTTTTGGCTGCAAGTAATAGAATATCTAAATGATAGTGGCTTAAATGTATTTTCCTCACTTAAAAAAATGTTTGGAGGACAGCAGCCGCTGAGGGCTGTCCAGTAAGTCACTGAAGTAATCGAAGGTCAAGATACGTCTATTTTTATACTCCACCAGTTTTAGTGTTGAGACAAACTGTTGACGCTGTGGATCTGGACATCAGGGCAGATGGAGTGGAGGTTGACACAAACGGCGTTTTTCTCTTCCATTTAGAAATTCAGTGTTTTCCCAGAAACTTTCAGTAGAATACATATTATGAGTCATTGTCCATAACTCTGTCATATCCACTAAAGAGAATGAGAAAACAGGTATTTTAGTCTCTAAGGGAGAGCCAGGCCAAAAAGAAGTAGCTCAGAAATAGATTTGGGATATCCAGCCATAATGTCTGTTAAATGGATTTTAATGTCTGCCAAGTGGTTATGTCATATTGGGCCATTTGGAGTGCCCAAAGCTTAAGAATCTTTATTTGTACAGCAACATCCAGAATCCTGTCATAAAGGGAAAAAATGTTGAGCCTGGACCAGTCCATCCAATAGGGTGGATAAAGCAAGAAGAATAAAGCAACCAGGTTCACTTGAATTTTTCAAATTCCTCCTTCGCTTCCACATATGCTCTTGTGCATTCCCGGGAAATTTTGTTTTGCATAGTTATTCATAAATGGTACAAGAAGATCATCTGATTAACAGGCACATATTTGTTCTTCAGATGTTTCTTACTTGGGCAACTAACTCGGTTTTATGTGCAGGGTGACGAAGAGCAAGGATTTAATACTATTCCCCATGTGGTAGAAATACAAATGTCATCCGTCAAGATGTTTTCTTATAAAATAAAACATACTGTAGCCATCATTCATTGATATAATATTAAAATATATTATCATTTCGACATCATTTCTTAATTTTTATCTTTAACAGAGGTTTTTTTTTTTTCCTGAGCAATTCTCTGTGTTATATATATTTGTTGCCAAATATCTGCAATAATATTTCTTTTATTGATGATGAATTAATTCCTCGACTTGTCTATTAAAAGAATAGAATTCCAGAATTATTACTTTATGAAGATCTATTTATTTAAAATATTCATAATCAACAATAACATGTGATGTAATAGAATGACAAGATTTATTCTCTTATTGATGTTTTGCAAATAGATAGTGTGGGTAAACTAGAATGTGGACTCCATTGAGAAAATGAAAGAGCAGGCTTTTTTCATTTCTAGAATTTCTAAATAAACTAGAATGGGCAAGAAAATATGTATTGAAAATATCCTCAATATCATTGAACAATGTGACGTTTCAGGCATAATAATCTGGTGAGTGTAACTTGCACTGACAGAGGTGCAGTCTATAAAACCAAATATTCACAGAGTTCCTCTCACATGTATTAGTTGATGCCAACTAAAATACTGTGCCATTGTGTCATCAAGAATTGCATTCAGCTGCTGGTTAGAGAATTGTAAGACAGAACTGGATGGAACATATGGGGGTGTTTTTTCTATCTCACATAAAATCAATCTGTTTTAGCCAGTCCACAGTCATTAGAGTGGCTCCATAACCACACTTTGCTCCATGATTAGTGACGGGGGCTCCCATGCTCATGTTCTCGGCAGCAGGAGGGAGAACTGGGCAAGGAAGAAAGGGCATCTCCCAACTCAGTTAGCATCCCTTAAAGAAAGTTCTCTGAAAATTCCAGGCAACGCCTTTCATGCGCATGTAACTCTGCACCACTAGCTGAAGATAGCTTAGAAAATGGTCTTTAAATTGTATACAGTGCAGTTCCAAATAATATTAGGGTTCTGTTACTAAAACGGAAGGAGAAAATAGATACTGGGATCACATGGTTAGAAGCAAGCAAGGCAGTGGGATGTCGTGTATTCATGGAATGGTAGTGTAGGTGAAAACTCCAGGGGGTTGACGATAGAAAAAGGAAAATTACACAGGCTGTGATATATGCTTGGAAAAGTAGTATGTAAAACCCCATCAGACTCGATTGTTCAGATACAGGAGACAAAGGAAAGAAACAGCCATCAGCTCATAATACAGAACTTTACAGTAGAGATTCCAGAAAATAAGAAGACTACTATGAAAACACGTTAGAGGTGTATAAGAGTATTCAGTTACGAGGTGGATGATTAAATTAGAAGCCTCTTCTAACCTCTTATATTTATTGTTTTATTATATACTATAGAACGGTAAGATTAGTGTCTAGTTTAAGAGAAGCGAACAAGCAATTTTTGAAATGGTTCATTCTTCTTATGGACCCACATCAGCAAGGTTTGTACTGAGTTATTTTAATACCTTCTTGTCAATAGTTCAAGGCTTAATAGAAGAATTCAACTTTTCTATGAAAATATGGGAATAAATGTAATAGTATCCTTTGAAATTCTAATGAAAATGAAAGACATTGTTTCAGTGACTGATTTCTACTTTAGTATACAAATCCCTTCACCTGTTATTTAAAGATTTTTATTAAAATATCCTATTTATATAAAGTAAAAATTATCTCCATTTATGTTGACAAATTTTATTTATATTGTTTTGGTATTGATTTTTCAGAAAAGGGATATCACTGTATATCCCTTTCCGGAATATTCTATAATTTATTGAGACATGAATTTAGTAAGTAAGCATATTTTGTACATTTAAATTTTTCAAGACTACACATCAATCCTGTATCATATTTACTAGAACATTCATGATTATCCTAAAAATGTGTCGTATCTATGCCTAATAGCAAATGTACCAAACTTCTCAATATAATTTCTAAAATAATAAATAATATCTCAATAATTTCAAAATACATATTTATTTTTCAGGAAATGAGAACACACCATTATCAATAATTTAAACAACTTTTAAAATCAATAATATTTTGAAACATAAAATGCACCTTTAAAAAAGCAAAAACAAACAGAAAGAAAAGTATGATATCACTTATATATGGAAACTAAAAAAAGCCAAACTCATAGAAAGAGAGAGCAAACTGATGACTACCTGGGGCTGGGGGTTGGGAGAAATGGGGAAATCTTGGCCAAAGGATAAAAACTTCTAGTTATAAGACGGACAAGTTCTGGGAATTTAATATACACCATGATGACTATAGTTAATAATATTGTATTGTATACTTGAAAGTTGCTAATAGAGTAGATCTCAAATGTTCTCATCACAAAAAAGAAATGGAAATTACAAGTGCTAGCTAATGCTATGGTGGTCATCATTTTGCAATATATAAACGTATCAAATCAACACATTGCATACCTCAAACTTAGTTGTACACTTTAAACTTACACAACGTTATATGTCAATTATATTTCATTAAAGCTTGGAAAAAAGCAAAACCAAACTGAGTCAATACTTCTTACAGAGTTTGGGGAAAATGTCAAATCTTTAATTTCATAAATGCTATGGTAAGAAGAATATATGATTATGGTCTAAAATATTTTATTTCAGCTCTGTTTATGTTAGCAAACTATATTTGATATCTTCACTAGTTATACTTTTATTTCTCCTCAGAAACTGAAATATAAAGAAAATGTTAACAATGTTTTCTTTTCCACACAATTGAAATTGCTTTGATTTTCATCTCTCCATCAGTTTCTTTTTCACAGCCAGCCCCCGATGAATTGTATTTCATATTTATTACTTTTACTTCTACTTGCTTCTTCCATTGCAATTTTACTGTTTGTTTGTTTTTTAACCTATGGATCACACATAAAGAGAGATGTATGTTATTGAATTTATGTTTAGAGTGGCTAAGAGACTGCCGGAAATTGTGGAGGAACGATAACTTGGAATATACACAAAATTCAACCTACCCTACCCTTCCCATCATAATGCACACTAAAGGAAAATTTGCTTTACAAGTCTTCAAAAAAAAGTGGCTGTGTACGAGAGCCAAAAAGTCTAGGAGAAAGAAATATTGGTCCCAAGTCAAAACCAAATCAGCAATACAACATGGAAAGCTACTTTTACATGAAATCCACGGTAAGACACTTTAAAATATTCCTCTATCTTCAAGAATTTTTATCTAATCATGTCCCCTGTCGACACAGTGATTTATACTGCGATTCCTTCTCAATGGCATGAAAACAACACACAGCTGTCATTCTTATTCTTTGCCATAAATATTAAAATAGAATGCTGCTTGTTGTTCCAATGCATTACCCATTTATTTTGAAATATGTTATAAAAAATGTGTAACACGTTGCTTATTTTTATTTAACCAAATCTGATTATATTGTCTCTGTTTTTTCCTTCCCCCAAATTATGTTTTTTGTAAAATACCATCAAAAAGTAAATGCCATCTTTTACCAAAACAACTGAATTACAATGATGTTCTAGAATATTGCAAGAATCCAATAAGGCACTGGGCAGTGAGGCAAGTGAAAAATTTTTCTCTAAATTCAGAGGGAATTTTTTAAATGTCAAGGGCTCCTGGCCTACTGTGTACCCTGCAACAATGGCATCAGTGAGAAAATGCATTCCTAACGCCTACGAAGCCTTTAAAACAGTTCAGATTAGAACCTTAAGTGATTAATACTGTGAAACACAGGTTTAACAACCTACAATCTCAGAAACATCTGAGACTAAAATAAAAATTAATTCCAAAAAAATAGTTGCTATATGCCCATTGAAAATTTCCCAAGAAGGCATTATACTCAAAGACAAAGCATACATTTCAGTGTTCCTAGAAATGACACAAATAATCATTCTAAATGGACTAATACAAAAAAAGGTAAAATAATTTCAAAGAACAAACCATACTCCAGGCTCGAAGTGAAAGCAGAGACATTTAAGATTTCAAGTAGCATAACCTTTATCACTCCACCAACCAAACTGACAAAGACAAGGGGAGTCTCATCTTTGGAGCGCCACTTGAAATCCAGTTCAAAACCTGAATTGTCTCTGTTTTCATTTCATTTACATTGTATTCCAGGCATAGTGTCTGTGTTGTAAGTGTTGCAATTGTCCCTTCGCTATTCGGAGTTTATTTCCTACTTTCTTCAGCACTGATAAAGGGATTGATCTGAAAGGAGAGGGTTAAAATTAGTGGTGGGGGTTCATTTTTCCTCCTTTTCCATCTCTGTATAATTAGTTGTCCTTTGCTTCCAATTACATAAGGGTCTTCATATAGACAGGTGTTATGGGTTAAATTTTCACCCCCCCAAAATTCGTATTTTGAAATCTTAACCCTCGGTGCCTCATAATGTGACTCATATAGGGCCTTTAAGAAGGTAGGTCATGGTAAATAAAGTCATCCTAATCCAATTTGCAAATGTCCTTATAAGAAGAGGAAATTGGGACACAGACGTGGACAGAGGGAAGATGACGTGAAAATACAAGGAGATACAAAGCCAACTACACACCAAGAAGAGAAGCCTCGGAAGAATCAACCCTGTGGACACTTGAATCTTGGACTTACGGCCTTCAGAACAATGAGAAAAGAAGTTTCTCTTGTTTAAGCCAACCAGTCTGCAGTATTTTGTTACAGCAGCCCTAGAAAACTAATACAACAGGGTTACTTCATAGTTCAGATATAACGAAAAAATGAGTTAACAAAAATTGAATCCATGCTCATGTATATATTATAATATATGTATATAATTTGAGTCTAAAACCTATATTTATTTATTTCTTATCTTTTTTTTTTAAAGATTGGCACCTGAGCTAACAACTGTTGCCAATCATTTTTTTTTTTTTTCTTCTGCTTTATCTTCCCAAACCCCCGTACATAGTTGTATATCTTAGTTGCAGGTCCTTCTAGTTGTGGGATGTGGGACGCCGCCTCAACCTGGCCTGACGAGCAGTGCCATGTCCACGCCCAGGATCTGAACCCCGGGCCACCGCAGTGGAGCACGTGAACTTAACCACTCGCCCACAGAGCCAGCCCCTAAAACATATATTTAGCTAACTGTTAGTAATCTGATATAAAGATATACACTAAACGTAGGTACTTATTTTCTTATCCGACACCAGATGCATTTCAAAAAGTAAGGTAAGACTGTGTGTGTATTATACATTACCCAACACCTAATACCCTTGTGGAGTCTATGGCAGCATCTGTAATTAATCATCTCATTATTTCTACCTAGAAACATGAGTATTCACACTAAATTGGATAAAACACATTAATCCTCATTGGCTTAACTGGTTAGTGAGACAGAGTTACAAAACCTTTTAGTTTTTCAAAGTTTTAGGGGTGTTGAAATTTCAGATTGTTGATCTGAATGTAGGAGAAAATAATGTAGGATTCTAGCGTTACTTAACATCTTCCTGAATAAGGACTATTAAGAGTTTAAACCATACTCGTCATCAATAGCATAATATTCTCTGTCCTGTGCTGTCACCCCTCAGGACCACATCACTGTCCCTGATTCAGCATCAGCTCTTTCCTTTCTTTAGAGACAATGTTGGGCAGAGTCTTTGTCGGATCAAAATGAAGGTATTAATTTCATAGAATCCTCAGCGTTTAATTCCTCAAAATCAATGCTTTAAAAAACTATATTGTAACCCAAGTATTTGTGATCTACGCTTTTCTTTGGAAGATAAATATCCTCTAAGATAGGAGTAGGTTCATGTGGAGGTGAGGGGACAGAGGACCCCTCACGTGATCGCTGCAGCGTCTTTGAAAGTCTCTACTAGCAGTAAATTGTTTTATAGACCTCTTAAGAAGGATATAATCAACAAGTTTCCTAAAATGATCTAACTGTCACTTTTTTCCCTCAGAATTCTATGAGCATTCCACTTGGCATTAGAGTTGCAAATGTCACTTTTTAGGGCACGCCACTCGTTTTATTTTGTTCTCATTAGCTTCTGTATAAATCCACACAATGCTGAAGCTCAGGCATGTTTCTCTCTCGTAAAAGTACACTTTCACTGAAAGAAGATAGAGTGGAGGGAAAAGATGTTGCACAAGGTCCTGTAACTTGATAGATGAGAAAATTGCAAGTTTGTGTTACCTCAAAATATCTTGCTTCATCACTCAAAAAAAAAAAAATCGAAGAACATACTATTACATTCTCTCCTCAGGATATAGCAGCCAATGTTACTGGTTAGAAATATTACAGACATTTCCATGTAGGCTACCTCCACCATATTTCACACATTGAATATCCAACTTATTAGAAAATAAATCATTATGCCATGAACCTATTTTTCAGCACAGGGCAGAAAATAATCTGCAGGCAAATAAACTCTGATAAACAATTAATTGTAAGGTGTATCCCAATTTCAGAGATGTTAAAATGTAAATAAATAAGTAAATTAGTGTTTGATTTTAAGAATTTAATTGAGAAAGTCATGTTTTTATGAAGAAGATTTTTTTGGAAATCATCTAGTGAATGAATATGACAGAAAATCCTATTTTATTTTGATATCTTGGCTTAGAAATCAATCTTATATCAGACTTGCAAGGTCTTTTTCACTCGATAGGAGAAATCAAGTGCTATATATTCTCTGACCTTCTTTCTCCATAGTGTCTCAGATTGAAGTTTGCCGGCGGGAGTCATTAGGATGGGATGTATGGAGGAGGAGAAATGGAGCATTAATTGTGTTGAGTCTAAAAAGAAATCAGCAAATGTGAGACAGGTTATTGCTGGTCGCCAGATGTAACGTGAAAAAGCTAAGGCTAATGCATTTGTTCTCAAGATCCATCCATTTCGGCACTGGCCACACGGAAGTGCTAAATGGATATGTGATAAAAATAACTATTTTTTAATCATAATAGGGAATTAGTAGTATTATTCTTAATTATTTATTTTGTTAATAGATTTACTTATATTGAATGTCCATGTATTCATGAAACACACTGCGCTTTGGCTTTTATTACATTATCTGTTCAATGTTCTGCTGAATTCTTTTAGGTAGTATATAATCAAGGATTTTTATAATCATAGTTTGACTGAAATAATACTAGGTAATTCCAAATAGGAGACCCCCTTCCATTCCCTGATGATAAAAATCTAAAACTTATATTTGGCTTACTTGTAAATATAAATTTTCAGGGTTGTACATAAAATAATTAAACATCTATTTATGATACCTAATTAATTAATTGATATATGTACACATTAAAATTAAGTTCTATAAAGTAATGAATTCATTTAGAAATATTTCTACCTCATAGTTTATAATTAATTGTATTCAAACTTTTCACACGCATCCTTACCTTCACGTGCTGATAGCCTTCCACTGGAGCGTAGTTTTTCGGTAACTCTTAAAATCCACATATGATCCTGGCACTGGAAGTTGTATGTTAAACCATGAGGTTAAGGTCAATTGTGCTGTTCAGACATACTCTATCTTTAGTGATATTTTTAATTTTTTCTATCACTTCCTAAGAGAGGGACATTAAAAGCTACTGGAATAATTGTAGAATTATCTACTTTTATCTAACATTACTCCTTCATATCAAATATATATAGACATGTATATCTAAGCTATAGATACATTAATCTACATAAAGATATATAATATAAAATACGATACATGTATAAACATAATATATAGTCATACTCTCACCCTTTAATTCCATCAGTTTTTGCTTTATTTGTTTGAGGCTTTAATATTAGGCCCTATTCATTTATAAAAGTTGCATTGGTCTTTTATTATTGTGTAAGAAATTATCACAAAATTAAGAGTTTAAAACATCTATTTAGGGCCAGGCCCAGTGGTCAAGTGGTTAAGTTCATCATGTTCCACTTCAGTGACCTGGGTTTGGTTCCCGGGCGTGGACCTACACCACTCGTCAGTGGTCACGCTCGGGCGATGGCTCATATACGAAATAGAGGGAGATTGGCAACAGAAGTTAGTTCAAGGCAACTCTTCCTCAGCAAAAAAAAAAAAAAAAAAAACGAACATTTGTTTACTAGCTTGTAGCTCCGTATCCAAATTTGAGCACCTTGGTTTCTCTAGTCAGTGTATGTATCACAAGGCTGAAGCCGAGGTGTCACTTGGGTTGAGTTTTCCTCTGCAGACTCTGGGGAAGAGTCTGCTTCTGAGATCATTCTGGTTTTTGACAGAATTCATTTCCTCAAAATTAAGGTTCCCATTTGCTTGGTGACTGCCAGGTGGGGCTGCTGTCAGATTTTAGAGGCTACCCACATTACCTGATGGATAGCAAGTATGCATATTTTAGAACCCATTATTGCACATTCTTGCACAAATCCATAAGGGAGGCAATGTTGCTTGTAATAGCAGTAGGTTTGAGGAAACAGAGGTGCTTAGAGAACTCGATAAGAAAAATGTGGTGGAGAACATGCAATGCGGGGCGGAAAAAACAATGAAATAGGTGTACCTACAGCAATATGGCTAAATCTTAAAATCATGCTGTCAAATGGAAAATATAAGACATAGCCTGTGACCGATGGCCTAAAACAATCTATGTAAATTAAAACTAACTACGTATATAACCTAAATGCATGTTGAGAAAGCAGTTAGTTTATAAAGAAAAGTAAAACTAAACTTCTACCCTATACTGTATAAAAATACATACTTCCTAATCTTTGCAATACATTTAGTATGTTTGCCAATGGGGAAAATATTTGCATTTTATATCACAAATAATTAATTTCTCTAATAAATAAAGGAATCTACAAATCAAAGGGGAAATATTCAAAAGCCAGTGGAAAAAGTGAGCAAAAAATATTGAAAGAATTCACAGACAGGGAAAAATCAAGGGCTCAAAGTCTTATAAAATATTTTAAACCTCACGCACAAAAAGATAAAATCAAAAGAGATTAAAAAGAAAAACATGCTATCTTTTTTCTTTTTAAGATAACTCACCAGGATCTGGTTTAAAAAATCAACAGTCTATTGAAAAAGCACACAAAGATCTTTTGCCCTTTTCAAAGTCTTGCATGGTTTTTCCTGGCACGGGACTATTCTATGGCAGGAATTAGCAAACGTTTTCAGTAAAGGGCCAGATCATAAATATTTTAGAATCTTCCGGCCATACAATCTCTGTAGCCACTATGCAACTGTGCTGTTACAATGTGAAAGGAGCCATGCATAACATATAAACAAGTGGACATGGCTGTTTTCCAAGAAAACTTTATTCACAAAAGACAGGCAACAGGTGGGATTTAGCCAGTGGGCTGTAGTGTGCGGACCCATGATCTGTGGCATTTTCCTAGAGCCTACTGCTAAAACACATGGTAAAATTATGGCTACATTAGGTTACCAAGAAATTGCATATGATAAATATTTGCAACTCTTTTGCTGGCATAACTCACCATAATTCTATATATCTCTACCTAAAACACTAAAGCAGTCCCACTGACTACAGACATTGGATGTAAAAAAATTAAGCATTTCTGTCTCATAATCAGAATTATGTTATCCTTGGAATTGCTTTACATGAAAGTAGGTATAATTGGTTTCAATTAAGTGGACTAATCTTGTCCAGTTCTTAGATATTTCATTCAATTGTTTATTTAGCTAGTTATACTAACTCTTACACATTTTACTGTTATTCTTCAACTTTTCATAAAACCTCTTTTCAATACACGACGCAACTGGCTAACTTCACTTTAAGTCTTTATAGTTTCCAGTTATCTTTCAAAACTATATTTTATTTGCTCTTTTGCTTGAAAGAGGTGAGCCTAATTTGACTCTCACATTTTACTGGAAAAATACCACTCATTTTAGACTGAATCAAAAGTCCAAATTTAAGAGCAAATTTTTGGAACATGGACCTGTTCAGACAATACATTTTTAGAGTGAATGGTGTTCCGGTTCGTTGGCATTCTGATTGTGGTTGAGGAGATGATGCCACCTGACCTAGAGAAGGATAGTAAGAGGCATTTTAGTCATCAGATAACCCACTGAACTAGTTTTCTAAGTGACAAAACAAAGACTCAGTGTGCTCAGTACAGGCTAATCCAGGGTTATGAGCTTTATTGTATTTATATTCATCTTTAAAGCTCTTTACTGTGTGTTTTTAAATATTTTCTCACAATAATCCTGTGAGTTAGTTAAAGCAGTGTTATTATTCTATTTTTTTTAAAGTGATTTCAGATTCACAAAGCTTGAAAACTATAAATTTAGCAAGGAGCAGAGCTGAAATTCAAACCCACGTCTTCTGCAGTACCTCACTGGCCATGTTCTGACTTGATCCTTATATGCTTCTTTTTTGGCCTGGAGAAAATTTGAAAAATTTACAGCATGACTAACATTAAAATATATTTTAAAATTACTTGTATCAGACCTCATATTAACTCTTAGGTTAGAAGCCACTCTTGTGCAACAGGAAGGAAGACAGCTTACTGATTCACTCAGCTTCCAAAGCAATATCCGTGACGCTAAAGGCATCACCTAATCATATAACTCTAATTGGAGTAAAATAATTTTTGCACATACTATCAGCTGCAGAATGTAACACATGTTAGGTTAAACAACGTCTCATCCTTTCTGGTAGCCCGAAACACGGTCTGTCCCACTTCCAACAAAAATTCCTATGAAGACATGGAAGATGAAACTCATGAAAATTAAAATGAAGAGGTAGTAATCCTGACCCTCCCCAAATCAAACTTTAATAGAAATAAGTTAGAAAAAACATATGCCAAATAGAATACATATATTAAAAAATTGGAAACAAAATCCTGGGATTATTTTTTTAAACGTCAAACATAGTTTGTAGCACAGTCATTTTCCTAGAAGCCGTGAAATATATATCTGTTGAGCGAATTAATGAAAATAATAAATATTTTATATAATGTTAAATGGTGACAAAAGAACATAACATTTTGAGTATGAGTTCAAGTTTGGAAGCAAACAGTCGAAGGGAGAGATGGGAGGAAGGAGGAGAGGAAGAAAGGAAGAGAGAGGTGAACAAAAGAAGACATGCATAGGACATTTTGGCATCCAGTGGGCGGTAAGGATTATAACAAAATGCCAAAAATAAAAACACTGTATATCGGCGACAGAAGGTAGCGTTATTTTCTTTCTTATACTTTTCCATATTTCTTAGCTTTTCAACAATTATTTTACATCTAAAACTTTTGAAGTTTTTTCAGCTCTCAAAATCATGCCATGGTATTTTTCTAATTAAAAGTTAACTCAGTGTTGTAAAGAGGATAATAAATAACTCAGGGCCTGAGCCAATAATAGAGCTGATAAGAATGGTGCCCACTGGTTCTCCTGTCAGCGATTTCCAACTGATCCAAGAGTCCCAGGGATTCCTTGAACCCATCCAGCTGCCTTCCCTGGATAAGGCTGAGAGCAAGTGACAAGACTCTCAGTGACCGGGACGTACTCCAGCAAGTTCAATACAACTAAGTTCTGAATATAATTTTCTTTTAAGGAAAGTTTTGATTGGCAAAAAAAAAGTTTATTCTCATCATCTAAATATCTGGCATAGCCAGTGGTAAATAGAATCAGTCCCTACTTCTGTAACTTTGTAAATAAATGTCATTTTTTATTCCATTCTGTTTGCTGGTCTCCCATAAATTTAAAGGAACATAATAGCAGCTTGCTTCTTGTATTGATTTTACAACCTTGAAGTGTTTTTAATCTGGGAAAAAGTAAACCTTTATTAACAAGTTGTCACTTTCACAGCAGATAATTCTAAGTTACAGGATTTCATCAGGAAAAGAAACCATGCCCTTCCAATAACATGGAATGGTTAAAATGTTATCTAGTTAGCCTGCTGATTTCTAATTTTCTAAGAGCGTAATATCTAAAAATTTCTCTTATTTACATTACATGGTATTTTAGAGGTTATTTATTTGAAATTAATATTTGCCTATATGGATGCATTGAAGAAAAAAAGAGCAAATGATGCTTTTCATCTTAATGGAACAGGACAAGGATTAGTAACAATAGAAATAAGGAAAAAGGCCATGTTACACAAATAAAGGATGCACTAAAAGTGTAACTTCAAAGGATTGAATCAATTAATCCTTTCTGTTATAGATATGCTATAAAAAACTAGTGATCCAAAGAAATTCTTCTTTAATTCCGTCTTCGTTTTTTTCTCTTTTACCAGATGTCTGCCTGACTCAGTTAGGGCAGATCTCTCTCTGTTCCCAGGTAACGTGATTCATCGATGTTCTGGTGCTCTGCACCTACCTTTGAATGGACTGTGATGGATGGAAAAAGTGCTAAAATCAGCTGCGCTATCGTGGTATTGATTCGGATCTTCTTATTTATTCTTCCCCTTCCTGGAAAGAGAATCCCTCCCAGTGAGGCTGAAATTCACCCCTGTCATCAAACATAGTTAGAATACCAAGAGTGTAATTCTCCCTATCCTAGAATTTTAGAAAGTGAGATCGGAATTTTCCATATGGATCCTGAACGTCTGTTTTGGTATCTCAAATCATGGTTGGTAATAAGAGGAGAGAATTTCAGCCTCACTCCATGATGTAAATGAAATTTAATCCAAAATTGTGTTTGGCAGGCAATTTTTTGAAAATGCTAAACTGATACATTTATTTCTATTCACTGTGAGCCAGGTACCCACAGCCATTCCACACTGAACACCAAGGAGAGAGGTGGAGAAAATGCCACTTTGAAGATGTAGAAAACACCACGTGCCAGACCACCAGAGAACGTGATAACGGGGAGATGATCACAGTGGTGAAAAAAAACCAGGCATGTGAACACAGCTCTTCAACCTCAGGTCCTAGATGGTGCAGGTGAGCCAGGCTGAGAGGAACACAAAAATCGAGGAGGTGAGAGCCCAAGAGTCGCCTATTGCCTTTACTCCATCTCCCACTCACATGTCCATTTTCTGTTTTCTACTCACCCAAAACAGCTACAGGAAGTCAAACTGGCCAGGAGCCTGGCCTAATTTGTCAGGAGCAGCATCTCATTTGGACTTCTGGGAATTTTCCTTGGGTTCCATGTGGATAAGAAGACATCCAGAAGCTGCCTTCCCCCAACCTTGTTAAAGGGACTTGAAGATCACTGATGGTGCTAACTGATGAGCTGACCAGGGAGGTCCCTGTGGCTGGGTTTGCTTGCATAGCTAGAGCAGCAGGACCAGAAGGCAGGGATATGTCCAAATCCATTAAAGCTAACTGCTCCCTTGGTGAGAGACAGATGACAAAAGGAAAGCTGAAAAACCAAGCCATCTGAAAGAGGCTGAATAAAGTAGTGGGTTTATTGAACTAGAAATTTTTCTGCTCCACCTCTAGTGGAATGGGGACGTGATATGGAGCACTGATAAGTAATTGGACCTTTAAAGTGACATGTCTTTGGTGTAGTAAGTATAGTGTGTATATTTGTCATCACACTACAATTGCTTTTCAAGGAAGTGCTGGCTCAGAATTTTCCAAGGAATAAAATTACAAATTGTAGACAATCTGTGTCCCGCTTGAGCATGTGATAACATTGGTGAAGATGAGACAAGTTCAAGTAATTTTAAGCAGTAATATAAAATAAAATGTGTGGATAAGAACTTTAATTTCTAATACTTTGGATTAATGACCTGTGTTGTGAATCAGCTCACATAACCTACAAGGCCGCTATCATTTTTACTAATAAAAAAAGTTCAGGTATTTGAGATATTTTTAAATAAGACAGAAAGAAATGATTCCTTGTTGTGTCTTAATGTTCTTGAACTATCGTTTCTTTTAACTAGTCTCTGGAAGAACATAATGGGATAATTATTTTGTCAAAAGAGGATGTGACTATTTGTGTAAAAAACAAAAAGAACCAAAGAGGAAAACATTCAAGAGTTGCTTTTTGTTCTTTTATGAAGACAAACACTGTGCTTTTCCGTGTTCAAGCGTAATTTCATGCCTATTGTTGATACGGGGAGAAAAGTATTTCTGGGCTTTCAATTCTTTAGAAGACTGAAATAACTTTAAAAAAAAATAATGATGATTATATTAACATCCCAGAATCTGGATACTGGGCTCACACGTGTTTTCTTTCATAAAAATAGGGTTTGGTGTTTTGTTTGCTTTTTGGTGAGGAAGATTGGCCCGAGCTAACATTTGTTGCCAATCTTCCTCTTTTTTTTTTCCTCCCCAAAACCCCAGTACATAGTTGTATACCTTAGTTGTAAAGCTGTTCTAGTTCTTCTATGTTGGATGCCGCCACAGCATGGCTTGATGAATGGTGTGAATGCCCATGCCCAGGGTCTGAACCGGCAAACCCCAGGCCACTGAAGCAGAGCGCACAAACTTAATCAGTTGGCCTCAGGGCCAGCCCCCATGAAAATAGTTTTAATTTATTAACCAAATAATCCTTTTCCCTCCTAAAATAGTTTATATCTAACAATTCATGCTGATAAGTGAGAATCTAGCATAATTGGAATGTATATAAAGTAATTATTAAATCATAAAGACATGGACCCTGTTTTCAGTGTGTGTGTATATGTGTGTTGTGGAGATTTTACAAACAAATGGCAAAAATCATACAAAACTTTCTAGTTCTTCATTCCCCATAAGGCTTGACCTTCCTAAACTCTGAAGATTGAATGCTCGAAAGAATAATATGCTTTGCTACAAGTATGGCAGTATACAAAAGGAACAAAACAAGGATCAGGAAACTAAGCCATGATCCATTAAGCTTTATCTATTTGAAAAGAAAGCACTTGCCAATGTACCTTAACAATCTTTAGCATTTTGAATTGAAAGAGCAATTTTACAAATGAAAATGTGCGTAGGGGCATAAGGATTTGAAGCAAAGCCTAAGATGCTGCTTCCGTCCGTTGCCTCATCTTCTCTCTGCTATTCAGTATTTTGTCAAAACTTGCCATATTTGTTTCCTTTTATATTTGTTCCAAAAAATTAGAAGAGACCCAAAGAGCACCACAAATGAATAAAGACAGAGTGGATAAAGATGAAAAGAACTTTTTATTGTTCTGAAGGATTTGTAACATATTCTTCAAATTTCATGTCGTAAAGGAAGCTGATTTTACACTGATCAGTACATTTTCAAACTCTATTCCTGAAGAGAAAAAGACCAAATATTTTTAATTCCAAATTTTATGTTTTTGTTTGTTTGCTGTTGGTTTTAGAAATAAAGTTAGCAGGCAGCAACGGTATGAAAAGAGAACAATATTTAGCATAAGAGGGGATCGGATTTCAAATCTAACATTGACGATTATGAGCTATTGAACCTTGAGACAAGTACTCGATACAATCTGTGCTTAGTTTTCTCATCATTTGTGGGAACCATAGTGTGTGTCTTTCCGGGTTGAAATGAGTGCTAAAGGTAATCATGGATACAAAGCATGTGGACAACACTCTCAAATAGTAGCTACTCAAGGTACAAATATACAGCTGGGTTTTTTTCTTATTAATCTCCACCTTAGAATAGAGAAGCAATTGTCACTTTTTCTCTGCATCAGAATTCTTGAAGAGTTTTAAAATAATTCAGGTGGCTGGAGCCAAAATTTGATGATCTGATATACTGATTCAGTTGGTCTTGGGTTGACATGGGCTGCACACACACACACACACACACACACACGTTCATAATGGAAGCACATTAGAGTGAACACACCCATGTAACCAGCATCCACATCCAGATACAGTGTATTATGAGCACCCCAGAAGCCCCACCTTTCTAGGCACATCCTCTAATAACAATCAGTATACAGATGTCTAGTAGCAGAAATTACTTTTGCCCATTTTTGTGTGTGGCAACCATCACTCAACATTATGTTTTTGAGAGTCAACCTTGTGATTGTGCGTAGATATGGATAATTGTATCTACTAACTGTATCTAATTGTACTAACTGCATCTCATCTAATTGTATAGTAATAGTTGGGGAGAAAAGAAAATAAAAAGGGAGAAGATTGGCAACAGGTGTTAGCTCAGGGCCAATCTTCCTCACCAAAAAGAAAAGAAAAGAAAAAATCCCCTGAACATTCTTCATAGTTTATTGTTTATTTGAATGCCTTTTTTTACCGTGTTTATTCAAGTCTGTTTGCCCTGTTTTCTATTATTTTGGCTGTGTTGTTTTTCTTTTTTCTTATTGACAATATATAATCTGAACATGAGATATTTGTTTATTTTTGTCAGGTACCTGTATTACAAATATCTTCTCCTCCTCTGAGGACTGTCTTGTAATCTCTTAATGATACACTTTGATCCAGAATTTCTTACTTTTCATATATGAAGTCAGATTTATCGTTTTTAAAATATTAGTGCTTTTTCATGCACCCTTTAAGAAATATCTGCCTACTCTAAGATAATAAAGATTTTATGTTTCTTCTCAAAGTTCTACCATCTTTTGTAAAATTACATTTGAAATCTATCTGGGATTGATTTTCGTGTGTGTGCTGATCTGTTTCTGGCTGCTCTATTCTGTTATGCTGGACACTTGTCTTATCCAATGCCACGCTATCCTAATTACTCTAGCTATTTAAATAGTCTTGATACTTGATTGTGTAAGTCCTCTGGCTTTATTTTCTTTCTCTTCAATTGCATTGCCTATTTTTGGCTCCCTGTCTTTCCTTATGGATTACAGAATAAACTCACCAGTTTCTACTTCCCCGTCGACAATTCTGGTGTTTTCATTTGGACAGTGTGGAATCTATAGGTTGCTTTAAGAAGAGTTGACATCCTTACAATGTTGAGTCTCCTAACCCATCAAAGTGGTATATTCTTCCATTTATTTAGGTATTCTGTAATTTGCCTCAATAATGATAATTATTTTTAGTTATTTATTTCATGCTCATATTTAATTAGATTTTCCTAAGTATTCGCAGTATTTAAGAGACTTATGGAGATAAAGTTATTATATTCTCAGAATTGTGTAACCATCACCACAATCAAATTTAGAGTATTTTCATTACTTTGAAATGAATGCACCCATTAGCAGTCATTCTACATTAAAGCCCTGGACAACCACTAATCTGCTTTCTTTGTGGATTTGCCTATTTGGGATATGTCATATAAATGGAACCATAATGTATATGACCTTTTGTGACAAGCTTCTTTCACTTAGAAGATTTTCTACATTCATCCAAGTTGTGGTATGTATCAGGACTGCATTCCTTTTTATTAAAGAGTGCTACTCTATTCTATGGAGACTACACATTTTATTATCCATTCTTTAGTTGATGGTCCTTTGGATTGTTTTCTCTTTCTGGCTAAGACAAACTATGCTGCCACGAACATTCATGCAGAAGTTTTTGTGTTGTAATGTTTTGGTTTCTGTTCGTTGTATACCTATAAATGGAAGTGCTGGTTTGCATGGTGCTTCTTATGAATTTTTTAACCTTAATGAATTTTTAATATTTTAAAGAACTGCCAGGCAGCTTTCCAAAGTGGCTATATTACTTTACATTTCAATTATCAATATATGCAGTTTCCAATTTTGCTACATTCTTACAAAAATTTATTGTCTTTTGATTATAATGTTCTAGTTGGAATGAAGAATGGTTTTGATTTACATTTGCCTAATGACTTATGATGTTAGGCATGTTTTATTCTTATTAGCTATTGGTATATATGCTTTATAGAATCTATTCAGCCCATTTGCCAATTCTTACATGAGGTTATTTGTCTTTTTTATTATTGAATAGTAAGAGATTATATATATATATTCCAGATACAAGTCATTTATCAGGTATATGATTTGCAAATATTTTCTTCAATTTTCCCAGGTTGCAGTTTCATTTTCTTGATTGTATCTTTTTGAAGCATGAAGGATTTTAATTTGGTTAGGCCAAATTTATCTATATTTTCTTTTGTCACTTGTTCATTGGGTATCATATTTAAGAAGGTTTTGCTTAACCCAACATAATGAAGATTTATATCTATGTTTGTCTCTAAGAGTTTTAGAGTTGGAGAACTGAAATTCACAGGTTTAATTAATTTTGAGGATTTTTTTTTAATATTGTGTCAGGTGTGGGTCCAACTTTATTATTTTGAATGACCCCTTTGAAACAAACATGGGTGAAGTAGTTTACTTAGGGAATGACCCCAAAGGAGAAATCGGAACATCTTGAAAATGTCAGGGAAGGAAGCCAAGCCACTCAAGGTTTTGTATTAGTCAGAGTTCTCCAGAGAAACAAGACCCAAAGGATATATATGTATATTAAGAGATTTATTATAAGATATAGGCTCATACGATTATGGAAACTGAGAAGTCCCACAATCTGCTCTCTGTAAGCTGGAGACCCAGGATAGCAGGAGGTATAATTCAAAGGCCTGAGGGCAGGAGAGCTGATGGTATAGATTCCAGTCCAAGTCTGAAGGCCAGAGAACCAGGAGCATTTAGTGCAGGAGAAGATCGATGTTCCAGTTGAGAAGTCAGGCAGAGAATGAATTCAACCTCCCTCTGCCTTTTTGGTCTGTTCAGGCCCTCAAGAGATTGGATGATGCCCATCTACATGGGAGAGGGCCATCTGCTTTACTCAGTCCACCAATATAGATACTAATTTCTTCCAGAAATGCCTTCACAGGCGCACCAAGAAATAATGTTTAACCAGATATCTGGGCATTCCATGATCCAGCCAAGCTGGCCCATAAAATTAACTATCACAGGCTTCATCAATAAAATCATTGCTCCTATGAACAACCAGGATTAATCATCCCAGCCCCTCTAAAGCCGTGCTGTTCCAATATGGTAGCCAAGAGATACATGTGACTATTCACATTTAAAATCAAATTACTTTTTATTCCTGAAAGGTCCAAGCTCTTACATGTTTTCTCCTTATGAGGCCATATTATCCAAGGGCATGGATGTATCAAGACTTTCCCCAGTCAATAGACTGAGGTACAGATATACTCCTCCTCGCCTCTATTGTGTAAAGGACCTGGGATGGCCTCTATAGATTACAGGCATAAGGAGCCCAAAGTGACAAGATGGTGGCCCTAGCTTTAATTTATGAAGAACACTTAGGGTATCCTTCTGGTAGACACGTGCCCAATCAACCCCCAGTAACTAGGACGCCAAAACGTTTTTTAAAAATTATTTTATTGGGGTCACATTGGTTTCTGACATTGCATAAATTCCATGTGTACCTCATTATATTTCAGCATCTGTAGGGACTGCATCATGTTCACCACCGAAAGTCTGATTTCCATCCATCACCATACATATATGCCCGTTTACCCCTTTCTCTCTCCCACCACCCTTTTCCCTTCTGGTAACCACTAATCTGTTCTCTTTATCTATGTGTTTGTTTGTTTATCTTCCCCATATGAGTGAAATCAAACACTATTTGTTTTTCTCTCTCTGTATTATTTCGCTTAACATAACACCTACCAGGTCCATCCATATTTTCATAAATGCATGATTTCATCTTTTTTATGGCTGAGTAGTATTCCATTGTATATATATATATACCACATCTTCATTATCTATTCATTTGTTAATGGGCACTTGGGTTGCTTCTAAGTCTAGGCTATGGTGAGTAATGTTGCAATGAACATAGAGATGCATATATCTTTTCAAATTAGTATCTTCATGTTCTTTGGATAAAACCCAGAAATGGAATAGCTGGATCATGTGGTATTTATAATTTTAACTTTTTGAACCATCTTCATAGATCAACAAAACAAAAAGACAACGTGCCAACTGGGAGAAAATATTTGCAAGTCATGTATCAGATAAGGGGTTAATTTCCAAAATATATAAAGAACTCATACAACTTGACAACAAAAAATGAACAAGCTGATCAAAAAATGAGCAGAGCATATGAACAGACATTCTTCCAAAGAAGATATACAGATGGCAAATAGGCACATGAAAAGATGTTTGACATCACCAATTATTAGGGAAATGCAAATCAAAACTACAGTGAAATATCACCTCTCACCTGTCAGAATGGCTATTATTAAAAAGACAAGAAATAAGTGTTGCAGAGGAAATGGAGAAAAGGGAACCGTTATATACTGCTGGTGGGAATGCCAACTGGTGCAGCCATTATGGAAAACCAGAACTTTTATTTTGGAGGACTGTAAGCACCTATTATGCAAGTGGGTAATTGAGTGATGGTGAGCCGGTTGAATCCCATTTCCACACTTTGGGTACCACAGCTGCTGTTCTAGCTATTGGCAACACAGCACCACATATTAGCTGTTTGGGCACAGCACTCCAAAGGGTAGAGCTCCAACCATTGTAGTGTGTTACCCCAAACTGTCACTTTTGGTGAGTGTTAAATAAGGTTTTCCATCATTCTGTCTGCTGGTTTCTTCCACCGGACACTCATCCACTGAAAACTGCACTCCACTGATTGAGGGTTAACATTGGGAACGTAAAATCCCCTGTGCTTCTAACTTGTGCATGTGCTTGGCTGTCCATCTGTCTGTGGTTTTGGAGATAGCCCTAGGGCAACAAAACAAGACTACTCATGGTTAATGTGGGAAACCAGCAAAGTCAACAGAATTGTCCAGTAGAGCCGCCTTGAAAACTGGTGGGCCACGGACACATGGTATGGTGCATCAAAAGTGTTTTTTATAACATATATTTATTTCCTTGACTATAAGACCTATGAACAGACACTGTCTCTATCATGTTCAACACTCTACCCAGCAAGTGTTATAAGGCTTGGAAAATGGTAGATCTTCAAGTGAGGTGTATTGAATGTATGACTGAATAAATTTATTCATTTTGTGAATAAGCATGTGACTTTGCTTGGTTCACTAAAGGAAATATATCATTATTAACACTATTAATGATCAAGTCTAACCTCTTCTTAAGGTAAATATTAATACTTAATTAAATGAAGAGTTAGTAAAGATGTGATGGATTTCATTAGTTTATCCCAGATGACATTTTTCATACTGTAAGTATATTGGAGAGAGCATAGATATGGGAGTCTGATGAAATGGAGTGTAAGCACTAGCCTTAACATTTATTCATTCAGAATCCGTTTCTCCTCCCACAAATTATATTTCATGGTGCTGATTGAAAAGTGGAGTACTTAACATGGTATAGTAACTAAAATGATACCTATCATAAATTATAAAATTTAGATGTTTTCTACATAATCAAGCAGTACAACTTTAGGATAAATTACTTTGTATCTCTAAGTAAGGATATATGAGCTCATGATATTGACTGTGTCTAGAGGATTAGAGGTAATTCTAACTAAAAGACATGGTGTCTAATCATGTAAACTATATTTTAAACTCAAACTCACAATTGTCAAACTATTGTCTAGAGTAGAGTTTAGATACTCAAATTCATATCTAAATTAGTAACAGAATTAATAAAGAAAAAAGGATGTCACGAAATAAGTAATTACACATACAGACAAAAGTTTGAAGAATTATTATGATAGATGTAGTCCAATCAGGCAAATTTATTGAAATATTCAAATCACAATCTTGCTTGATTCGATCTTCAATTTCACATCACTAGCAGCTAAAATACCAAATATTCTTATTTAATTAGATCTTACTTTTAGACCTGTACAGAATTACTTTCTAAAAGTCTTACCAATGATCTCTATTTTCAGCTCTCTGATAAACACATTGAATTTCCAGGTCAGTGTATATATTACTTTTTTGGTGTCACACGAAGACCCTAATTCATTCATCTTTAATTCAAGAATGGAAAGTTCAGCTATAGTACCAGACAACTGAAATTTATGATATGAAGATGGATTAGTTGCATCTCATCTTGAAATGGCATTGAACTTTATTCACCCTACAAGCATCTCTACTTGCTCACAAATATGAACCAGTCACATATTTCTTCTTTGACAAGAGAGAATGAAATACAGCAATAATTGTAACGTGCATGCAGCATCTGTTGCTTCTGTGCCAAGAAACACATATATAAAGAAAGTCTTCTCTCATAGGCTCCTTGAAGCCTTCTAAAATTTCAGAGGTTGGTTAGACCAGTATATTTTCTACTCTTCTCATCTTTTATTAATGGTTACTTGTTCTTAAATAATATGTTTCTACTATAATTATCACTTACCTGGGAATGGACATTAAGTGATTTCCAGTAATATTTCCCATCCTTGAGCATATAATTTTATACATAGGTAAGTATTTTGGAAGATGGATTTCTAGAATTGTAATTTATGGTTGAAAATATTTATACACATAATTCTAAATACAAATCTCTGAATTTTCTTGGGAAAAAAGACTTTTTTTTCATGTATACACTCACCAACAGTATATGAAATTTCCATTCCCCCAAAACCTTGCCAGTACTGGGCATTTTTGAGCTTATTTAAAATGTTTGTAATATGATGGGTTAAAAATATCATTGAAAATCTTTTTAATTCAGTTGATTGATGCTGAGTTTTAGTACAATTTTTTATATATGTGTTGGTGGTTATTTTGACTTTTCAGTAAAAAAAAGTTTTTTGTTACAGCATTTTTACATATTAAAAACTATTGTATCTTTACTTTTCCTATACATGAAATGTATCTCCATCTATTTTGTAAATTAATGACCTATTCTCCTTCAGTGGCTGCTTTAGTTATTTTCTCCTTACACGTTACTGAAACTCACCCCAGCCCAATCAAAAACGTTGGAACAACGTGCAATAAAAATTACAGATGCATCTAAATTTTAACGTCTCCCTTTTCTTTGCTGGCTCTTGCTTGGTTCAGATTCTTCTCATCATTGCCTATACTCTTTACTTGTCACCTCTGCTCGCTCTATGGCATCCTGAATGCTATTATCCAAAACCAGAAATTATGGCAAGATGGTGACATAAGCTTTTATCTCTAAATACTCCTCTCTCCTCCTGATTCCAATGAAATTATCAAAAGATGCTTTTGACATACCAGGAATTTCAATAGTTTAGCCAAATATAGTACAGGGAAAATCATATTGATGACAGAGTCATCATCCAGTTCTTTTGTTTTGCTCTGAAAACTCAACATGATCTAGACACCTCTAAAGAAAATTTAGATAGAATCCCTAACTTAGTGATACTGCTCAACTTAGAGGGGTCTGGATAGGAAGCAAGATTCTTTGCTGAAGCACTTAGAGGTCTCTTTTATTTCCTCTAATGCCACTAATAGCTGCTCTTGGCATTGACATCCACAGAAATCCAGTATCCACACAGTGACTTTTCATTCAACCTTATATCAGGGCCAAAAATTCATGTCAAGCAGAGATCAGGTGAGAGAGGCCTTCACAATAATATAAAACTTCTTAAGTTAAGATGAGAAAATGTTTTGCCTAATGTCTACAGGGACTTTTTAGAGAGATGAGTGGGGAGAAATGACAAAATAATGTATATCTAGGGAGAAGTAAAGCCAAATAAAATACATTCTCCGTGGTAATTATTACAATTATTTGAAAATATTTCAATTTGCTTCTTGAATCACACAGTATGATCGCACAGCTCTACTGCATTAAAGCTAGGTAGGAAGATGTGAATTATTGGCTAATGAAATACTAGCAGGGATGATGTGTTTACTTCCAGGCAGAAACCTTAACAGTCACTGCATGGCTTACCATTGTAATGAGGGAAGCACATGATGAGTTGGCATCTTCATCAGCATGGATTCTTGAATGATTGTGTTAGGCAGAGCCCCTTAATAGCCAGCATTAGAAAAGTGGTGAGAGCATGAAATATATTTATCATTACCCACTCATAGAGTTTGGAACTCCATTTTGACCAACATATTTCCTTCCCCAAAGACTAATATAAATAATTGAGGACAAAATTGAGTTAGTTAAGATACATGAATGTCAAGAATATGGAGATATGGTGTAAACATTTTACAAAATAAAAGAAAAAAGCTGTAATTTTATCTTTAAAAGAGGACCAATTGATTATATGTCATACTTGAAGATGCCTTCTTTTCTCTTCCCTCCAACAACAACAACAACAACAAACAAAATGGCCAATTCTATGAATTTTATTAAACCTAGACACGTCATTACCTGGGCTCCTTCACCCTCTGGCCTCTGGATGAATGGTTTGAGTAGAAAAATCACAGCACTGGAAGGAAGAGTGACAATGACATTTTTTCACTCTCTCCTTTCTTTGGCACTGTGTTCTGATTGTGGAAGTATTCCTGTTGTGTATTCTTTTATGAGATGGCCAGTCAAGTATGGCCACAAGAAGAGACACAGAAGAAGCTCAGGAAAACAAAGTTTATTATACTCATAGGTCCTAGAAACAGGGGACACAGTGCACCACGTAGGGTCACAGAGAAAAACACCAGGCTGATCAGGAGGCACAAGACAGGAACAAGAACAAGGTTTAGGCTAGAGCCTTTATTGGAGTTTCCAAGGGAAAAACAAGGCCGAGCAGGGTAAAGAGTTTAGAATCAGCTGGTTTGAACAATTTGGTCAGGCTCTGAGCTATAGAGGTGGTGTCTAGTTGCCTGGTACCTGGTCCTACAATGATTGAGACAGAAGAATATTGCCTCTCACTGAGCTCTTCCCCTTGAACTTTTGGGTTTATTACAGATGGTCATGTCTTCACGCTATTACTAGTCTCTGTGTGCCTTGACATCCCTTTCAGTTTTTCTAAAGGCTATTTACATCTCAATAAGTAATCCATTTATCAAAATCTGTTTAAAAATCTTAGCTGAATATGCCTTGGGTTTTCTACTTGGATCCCCATTGCTTACATTGATTACTACCAGAAAATGAATATTTAAGATGGTATTGTGGAATTAGGTTATTCACAGATTTAGTCAGAGTGCAGAAAACTAACTTTTTTGAAGTAAATGGAAACTGGTCTTTAATTTCAGGTGGGGGACACAACATTGGGGCAGCATGCCCCTGTGGCAGGTTTTAGTTATGGGCAATGTTGGTTAATAAGAATTTTTACATGCACTAGCTGCTCCAGCTTTAAAGGAGAGTTTAAATATGAGATAAACCTTGGGTCTTTGACCTCCTGAGTCAAAGCGTAGGTAGAGAATCAGAGAGATTCAAATAATCCTTTAGCTTATAGATATGCAGAACAGACATGGCTGAAAAGCAGGCTTAAAGTTTGGATTACAGAGTTAAAATTCTGGTAGAATATCCAATATTCCTAAGACTTTTAGGTGAAGTGTAGGCCACAGTTCAAAGGAGAGGGATGTGCGTTACGACAGAGACACATTTGAGCCCACCCAGGAAAACTATTTTGAAAGCTGAAATATCTTCTCTGAGATCTGCTCTTACTGAAGTGGACCAGTGATGAAAATAGCCAAATCCGAGCACCAGATGAGCTTCAAGTCTACCTGATGAGTAATCTCTGAGTTCTGAGAAGCAAAAGCATAGAGTACAATATTGGCTCATGTCTAGGGTAATGTGTGTGTGTGAGTGTGTGTGTATAAAGACGGCAGTGGATAACTGAGGACTTGTCAATAGATAAATGAGTTTGGGGGTGATGTGTGTGTATGAAATTCTGAGCAATGGTGAAAAAAGGTTTTACTACTGGCCTTTATAACTATGAAAGTTTCGACACGAGCTGAGCTCAGAATTAGAAAAAAAAGAAACCTGAAATATCAATGTAATTTTCTTGTTTTTTAAATTTTTTAAAATTTTTTCTTTTGAGGAAGATTAGCCCTGAGCTAACATCTGCCACCAGTCCTCCTCTTTTTGCCAAGGAAGACTGGCCCTGAGCTAACATGCGTGCCCATCTTCCTGTACTTTATATGTGGGACGCCTACCACAACATGGATTGACGAGCAGTGTGTAGATCTGCACCGAGGATCCAAAACTGGTGAACGCTGGGCTCCCAAAGCAGACCGTGCAAACTTAACCACTGTGCCAACAGGCGGGCCCTCAACTATTATGAACTCAAAAAAAAGGCATATGTAAGCCATAAAAAAAAAGTCATACACTAGACTGTGAAACAGATCACAGTAACTTTTATCAACACTAATTTTTTAAAAGAGAAATATGCCAGGGGTTTTAAAACAAATCCAAAATCAAAATAGTCAAAAAAAAAAAAAAAACAGAAAGAAAAATACTTATTCCCCTAGGAAACCTTTGATTGATCTGGGAAAATAAAGGATCATTATTATATTTCAGTCCATTTTGTTTTGAGTCTGGTGCAAAATAAAACATTATATATTGAAATCATTGCAGCCTCAGATGACCTCATTGTTAAGAGAGAAATTACGAAAAAATAGATAGAATAATAAGGCAATACTTTAGCAAAAAGATAAATCAGAATAAATTAACAACTAACATCAAATCTCAATACATGAGATTTGAAATGTACAAATAAAACACATTATTTGAAAATTTCCAATCTGTCTAGTCTAATCAAATAAAAAATAGAAAATAAATAAAAATATAAATAAAATATTATAACATGGCAAAGAAAACTAGTCGAGGCTAATATTTATTGCTAAACCTAAACTTGTCAGTGGAATTGCTATTTTCCTTATGAAACTTTTTATATAGAAAATGATTCAGAAAACAGTGAACAATCCCAAATGTGCATTCAATAGCTAATGTATAACCATTTTGGTATATCCATACAGTGGGATACTGCTCAGCAATGAAATGAGATGTATGACTGATACACACAGTAACATATATGAATTTAAAAAGCATTGTGCTAAGAAGCCAGACACAAAAAAGTATAATACCAAATGAATTTATCTCTATGGCATTTCGGAAGACATATACTATAGGGGCAGACCAAAAAAGTAATTATTACAAATATGAAGTTAAATCTAATAAATTTATCCATGTGTGTACATTCCCCCAGAAGTTGGAACTTAATGTATTAGATCAAGTACTTGGGAGTATCTCAATTCTTTTCCATTGATCTGTGTGTCTGTTTTTTTTTGCCAGTACCATGCTGTTTAGATTATTATGCACTAATAATGAATAAGCAGACAGAGAACTCAAGAATACCATCCCATTTACATTGCAGCAAAAAGAGTAAAATACCTAGGAATAAATTTAAACAAGGAGGTGAAACCAAGAAACCACTGAAAATTATAAGACATTATTGAAAGAAATCAAAGATGACATAAAGAAATGGAAAGATATTCCACACTCATGGATTGGAAGAATAAACATAGTTAAATTGTCCACATTATCTAAAGCAATCTACAGATTCAATGCAATCCTAATCAGAATCCCAATGACACTCTTTGCGGAAATAGAACAAAGAATCCTAAAATTGGGCCTGGCCTGGTGACACAGCAGTTAAGTGCGCACGTTCAGCTTCATCTGCCCAGGGTTTGCCAGTTCGCCGGGTGTGGACATGGCACCACTTGACAAGCCATGCTGTGGTAAGTGTCCCACATATAAAGTGGAGGAAGATGGGCACAGACATTAGCTCAGGGCCAGCCTTCCCCAGCAAAAAGAGAAAGATTGGCGGCAGTTAGCTCAGACGTAATCTTCCTCAAAAAAAAGAAAAAAAAAGAATCCTAAAATTTATATGAAACCACAAAAGAGCCCTGAATAGCTAAAGCAACCCTGAGAAAAGGAACAAAGCTGGTGGCATCACAATCCCTAACTTCAAAATATACTACAAAGCTGTAACTTGTACTTTTAAAGGCTAAATAAAATAGCACATTAATGTAAATTAAACTTATGAGTGATCAGAAACAAACATTGGAATCTAGCATTTAATAAAATACTTTGCACCAACAATTTTGAATTTCAAAAGTAAATGAACTTAGAGACATTAAAAATATCCTGATATCATTAACACATTAGAAAAGCCTTCAAATGTCTGTGGCTTTTACTGCTTCTTCCTCAAAATAATATGTTTACAGATTGATGATTTGTACTCATGTTGCAGTAGCTTTGGGACCAAGAGGTATGAACGTAACACAACATTCTAAATGAATTTCATAAACACAAATCCTGGGGGCATAAAGGATCCAAAGCAGGTTTTAATCCATAAATGAATTTTGATTTTCCAATAAATATATGCTGCTCGTGGAAACAAGAGTGGCCTAAAAAATTTCCTTCCTAAAAGAATTCTACACCAAAAGCCTTTGAAGCTGAACATGATGAAAAACTCAGAATTACATTAAAAACACATTTCATTAAATTTAGCAAACATCTATTGCACAGGTACCATTTACCAAGCGCTGTTCCAGGTTCCT
Organism: Equus quagga; assembly: GCF_021613505.1. Classification (NCBI taxonomy): domain Eukaryota; kingdom Metazoa; phylum Chordata; class Mammalia; order Perissodactyla; family Equidae; genus Equus; species Equus quagga. Next base: position 110,432,545 of record NC_060275.1, read on the forward strand.
GCCTTTAGTTCAGAAGTGAGAAGAATCAGGCATGAAGCAATTAAATATGAAATAATATGACAAAAACAGAAGAAAGGTATCTATAATTTGCTGTGGAATATAAATCAATTTACTTATGGAAAGTTCCTGGGAAATTTCTCCAAAAATTGTGTGATGGTACAGTGTATAAAATAACTTTACCTGTATTATCTGAATCTCAAGACAACTTTCTTGATAAGGAAAATCTCCTTCATTGATTTGGACTTTGGGGTCCAGAGTAATTTCAAGAGCCCTTGGAGATTATTTCTCTGCTTCCAGAAGACCCTTAGTGGACAGCTGCTGGGGCTGCAGCCAGTACTCCTCACTCTGTAGAAATGAGGATATCTGAATTAGATCCAGGTTTCCTCAAGCGCATCAAAATGAGTAATATTACACTCTGTACAACTATTAACATGATCCCCAAGCAACTTAACTTTCAACATAATCTTATAGGATTGTTTACTTGTGTTCCTAATTTATCCATTACCAATTCTATATTTCCAGATTCTTATGCAATCCTAGTTATGAACATTAGAAACCATAACATATCACAAATCATATCAAAAGATCCTTCTGTAGATACATTCTAGAGAAATTGGTATGCTTTTCACTTTCAAGCAGTGGTTTAAGGAAGCCATATAATAAACTTAACCCTCCTGCATATTTAATACATATAAATTCTTGAGTAACATGGAGAAAGAAGACTGACAATAATCAGTTACCTAAACTGTAGCTTTAAAATGCTTAATAATCTGATGGAATTATGGCCCAGCCTGAAAAAAATAACTTGTCATCTTTCTGAGTTATTTTTTGTGTGGGCATCCAGATTGTAAGACTAGCCTGTACAAAATAATATACTCAGGACCTAATTAATTGCTTAACTAGGATGCTTGGTAATTTTCATCGTTCAACCATAAGATATAAACACGGACTTGGTCCCTAGATTACAAGTAACCCTTCTTCAACCCAATGTGGAGTTAATGAGAAGGAATATTAATATAGTGTTTGTGACAGCAGCTAGGCAAACCGTCATGTTTATAAGCAAGACTTGAAAGCAAGTCATGCAAATTGCAATGCAGCTTGTCACCACTGGATCTTGTATGCTATGGACGGAGGGTCTATAACAGTGATAGCGACAAGTTGCAAAAAACAAAAACAAAGAATTGTGTAACAGGATATTGGGAAGAAGCAACAGATTTTAGAGAATGAAAGAGTAAGCACATGTAGAGTTTGACTAACACGACTTGCTAAAAATGATCGCAGTCTTCCAAGAAACTAGGAAAATAGAGACGTGGAATGATAGCTGCTAAGTAGATAAAATTAAAGAATTAAAAATAAAGAAGAAACCATGTTTACACATAGAGGAAATGAGCAGAAAGAAGGATTATACAGTTGCTGAAAATCAGGGGGAAGGAAATAATCTTTTCATCTTTAAAATTAAAATGAATGAGGAGGTTTAATTTTAAACAGTCTAAATAAATTAAACCATTATCTGCAGACTAAGTAAATAAGTCATGTGCTTAATTATTTATGAAGATAGTTACTATGAATTTATACTTCACTGTAGCTCACTGTAATTTTTGAAGCATCTCTGTTTCTTCTGAGTTTTTGTTCTGGAAAGTTGGACAATGAATTGTAGAATGCATCATTTCCTGGAAAATGAAATATTAACAATCTGGAGAATGTAAAATGGAGCTTCCATGTAGTCTGAGTGGGAGATTGAATGATGAGTTTTGTGGGATAGGAATCTTTTTGTTTTGTTTTACTTATTCCCAGTAGTGCTATAGACTTCTAGAATTAAGTAAATGATGAGGCTGTCTTGTCCTGCTAAATTCTAGCACGTTCCCAGAAAAAGCTATGTGTAGGTATGCTTTAAGATTAAAGTTCTGACCAGAACTTCAAAAAGGCACTACTGTGCCTGACAAACAGAGTTAAGAAAGCATTCTACATCAAGAAATCTGACACAGAGGCACAAGAATAAGGATGCCACCAGAAAAATGGCGGATCTTGGAAACTAAGAAATGCACCTCTCTTCCTCCATTCTCTATTTAGTTTAATTTTTGAAGTACAGAATGATAAATATGGTGCAATTTTTATCTATGTTTTGAGTATCTCAGTAATATTATGCTTGTTGAAGATTTATTAAATACTATGCTTTCTACAGTATTATACCAGGAAAATTTGCAGAAGATGTTTTATATAAAGACAGAATACTGCTTAGCCATAAAAAAGATGAAATTTTGACATTCGCTACAAGACGGATGGACCTCCAGGGAATTATGCTAAGTGAAATAAGTCAGACAGAGAAAGCCAAGTGCCCAATGATTTCACTCATAAGTGGGAGATAAAAACAACAGCAACAACAAACGTATAGATACAGAGATTAGATTGACGGTTACGAAAGGGGAAGGGGAGAAAGAGGAGGGTGAAAAGAGTAAAAGGGCGCATGAGCACAGTGAACATGATTTGGACGGTGAATGTGATATAGTCCATATAGAAATCAAAATAGAATGATGCATACCTGAAATGTTTATAATGTTATGAACCAGTGTTACCTCAATCAAAAAAAAAAGAATTGTAAGAGGAATACTGCTTGCTAACCCCCACTATAAATCGCTAACTGAGCCCACTATGTGCCAGGCACTGTTTTAAACACTTTACCTATGTATATTTATTAATATTTGTGTTAATGAATGGATTACTTATTGGACAGACAAAACGAAGAAAACTTACAAATGGCTGTATTGTTTACCCAGTTTGTTGACATTTTTGGAGCAAAATCCAGGAAGAGGAGGCTACTTGTTACACATGACACCATAATTACATATGTGTTACAAAGATTTTACCAACACGGTGAAAGTGACTCGTTTAATATTACTTACCTTCAATTCACACAGAATAAAGAAAGTCACAGTCATTCAAGCAGCAAATATATAAATCTTCTTTCATCAAAACTTGTGTACCTGTCAGGTGTTAGGTTCTATGGCTACTGGGGTATAACAATAGCAAATGTGCCATGTACATGTGATTATAATTGCTGTTGTTTTAGTTCTTGTTGGTGGTGGTGGTGTTGGGGTCTTCATATCATATTACTGTTGATCTCCTTTCTATGATTTGTGTTAATCTTCTTCCAATGTATTGCATTTTAGAAAATCAGGAGCAAAACCCTGCATAGAATTCTTTTGTTTATCTTCTTAAGAGATCACAGCAACTATGGTCCTCCTCACGATTTAAAACCATGCAACAAGTAGATGAGTATGAATCTCTTCCTCTTCCTCTCCCAGGCATTAGTAGTGTCTCATTGTGGGTAGGTTTACCAGCTCCTCTTGATTTGTGTAGTTTACTGTTATATTAGATTATCATTTATTTATTCCTTTATTCAATAAATATTTATTGAGCAACCATTATTAGAGTTAGCTGAGATATAATAACAAACCTAACATTGTCCCTGTCTTCAGGAGAGGTAGGTCATGATAGCTTCCACTGTGGAGACAGCATCACTTAGGCAGCCATGCTGTGTACCACATGACTGCATCATCAGACACGTATCATGAACTGGTGACAGGAGCTAACCCAAGAGTTTTCAGTCCATGGCTTGGCCAATAATGTGTGTCTAACCTGCTGTGGAGGGGTGATCTGGACTTTTAGTGGACTATCGTCTTGGGGTTCATATGTATTGTCTTCAGTGGTATAGCTTTTTCCTCTATCCCTTATTTCCTTCCCTCGTATCAGCATTCCCAATCTATCTCTTCGAAGCTCTCATACCTGTTAAATTTGTTTTTTCTTGTTATTTATTGTTTTTTCCCCTTAATTGAGGCAGGAATGCTAGATGGGGCTGGAATGAGAGGAATACCCTTCCTACAAGTGGAATAAATCTCCGTCAAATCTTTGGCCTTGGCATCTAGACCTTCGTTATGCAGAAGGTGCTGACGCTATTTCACAGTGATTTTTATCTTCCCCTGCTCCTTCCAGATACACGAAGAGATGTTTCTCAGATATTCACAGCGAGCAACTTATGAGGTTCACACAGGTAAAATCCACAGAGGTGTGAGGGCCCCACTTACGAATGCAGTGTCCAGGGATTTCTCACATTCATGTCACTCCACACTCTGCCTCAAGCTGCTTGTCCAAATTACCATTTCAGAGTTCCTTCCAGTTGTAGATTCAGCAGCTTCTCTTCCAGGTAAGCCGATCTCACTATGTCCCTCTAGATGAGCCTGTCTCTCCAGATTAGCAGGTGGTAGTTTCCCCCAAACTGAGTCATATGATGGGTCCAAGATAAGTCACTGATTTTCCATTTGCCCAGCCTTTGCCTGTTGTAATGACAGGACTGAGGACTTGCATGCTCTTTACAGTTGAAGCTGAAATTGGAAATCTAAATATGAATATTACTAATCTAGCGATGTCAGTGCTAATAGCATTCCACTCCAGACTTTACACAACAATGGGCACGGCATAAAAAACAAATACGTTTTAACCACAGCCATAATGTGCAAAACCACGGATATAAAACTGCCTCGAGGGGTGTAAGGGAGGAAGAGGAAAAACATGTGTAGATCTTGCTCCTGATGGAAGTCGTCTAGATAAGGAGCAAAAATCAAGTATGGAGCCAAACAGCAGAGAAAAGCAAATAGTTGACAATTAAGTGTGAGACAGAATGTAAGATTTGAAGAATCATCAATTTGAAGAGACGTTTTTTTTTCCTGAGTGCTTTCATAGGTGTGGACTGTGCATGGCAAGTGTCATAACAGAGGAGAGACCAGCACATTGGGGGAACTTGCGTCACACAGAAGCTTGTGATGCTCATTTTTATTTTTGAGGATATTTGCAAGGAGTGGAGTGCATTCCGTGCAAACCAAAAGTAGAGTTCATTGTTCTACCAGCTCATCACCGGAGTCTGAATTCCCATCTGGTCAAAAGTGACTAGAGTCTTAGATATAAAAGGAAAGCAAGTTTTCACCCTCCAGTCATGGGGAAGTCATAGTTCTCAAAAGCTGTCACATGTAAATCATGTGCCATTGTATAGAGTAAAGTTTAAAGTGCTGTCAGCTTCAAAATTTTTCGTGGGGGAAAGCTTTTGTCTGGGGCTTTTAACTTTGACAGCTTTTGAGAAACTAGTCACCTGAAAGTATTTTATTGACAATTTAATGGTTGACTTTCTTCGGCTAAGGGCAGGAATTTAAGGTGAAAACAATGTCACTAATATTAAAAACAACTTGATCATTCTGAAAGGCAAGTTATTTGAAGTCTGAGTCTCTTTGCAAACCTTTGAGAAAATAATTTTGATTCTGGAACATGTTGGTTTTATGCTACGTTTTGCCAAAGATTGCTAGCTCTGTTTATATAGAAATTGCTTTTCCTAATTGTGGTTTTGTAAGACATCATGATCCCAAATATCCTTCTTGATTGTTCTATCATGAGGTGCTCACTGTGTTCTCCTTTTTACCTGGGATGTATTATGAGTGAATATACCCACAATATGACATCAACATGAATTAGACTCAATTATCATAGCAAATAGGAAAATTAATATCAAATCGAAATTTACCTAGAATAGCCTGAAAGTTCTATATTTATATTCAAAATCCAGTAACTAAAATTGGCTCCCATATCCCTCTCTAGTTTAGCAAATGGGACAATTATTTTTTTTTTTCTGCTTTATCTTCCCAAACCCCCGCTGTACACACTTGTATATCTTAGTTGCCGGTCCTTCTAGTTGTGGGATGTGGTATGCCACCTCAACGTGGCCTGACGAGCGGTGCCATGTCTGCGCCCAGGATCCGAACCCTGGGCCGCCGCAGCGGAGCGTGCGAACTTAACCACTGGGCCACGGAGCGGGCCCAGGGACGATTAATTTAATTTTAGTCTCTGAATAAGTTCAAAGTTGCTTTTTTAACCAAAGCTCTTAAGTTCCACTTCTGCCATGCTGGCGTTAGCCTCTACAGCTTATCCACAATACTGCCTACCATGGTAATAGGTGTAGAAAAACAAACAACTATTGATGACTCTGAAAGAAAAGAAACGTAGGAAAATTTTGGAAGACTGTCAACACTTGGAGAAGAGACTCACAAGGAGATGAGGGTCCCCTTTTATTTCTCCTTTGAGTCCTGTTTTTCTTCTGGATTTGCCCGGAGGATGAACTCCGGTGATGGAGCAGCGCAGCTTATCCATTCCTAAAACCCTGGTAGAAATATGCCATCTTTCTGGCCATAGAAAGCAGGGCAAGAAGCCACTGTGAGCAGGTAAGTGAGAGGGAATTTTGGAGAGGAGAGACTCAAAGAAGTGAATCCTGTAGTTCTGGTGTGAACGCACACAATTCTCAACTTGACTTCAAATTGCACATGTGCAGGACTGACCCAAACCAGCACCACAAATGCTAAAAAACTGAACTGATATTTGAAACACATGTATCAGTCTAGGTATAAAATCAATTCCTTTAATCCTTATAAACCACCTCTCTTTCTCTCTAGTGACACTCTTTCTTTTAAGTCTTGATTAATATCATGCCTACTATTTGCAGGTTTTATCGTTTTCTGTTCATTTACTTTCATATCTACATTTATATTAAAATTGCATCTCCTTTAGGTACCATGTGGCTGGGTCTCCTTTTTTGAACCTATTATGTCAATATGTGTCTTTTAAAAAGAGTGCTTATAATATTAACCTTTAATAACCTACAGAAAATGTTAAGCCCATCTTCCAATTTTATTATATGTTGTTTGTTCTAAGTTTTATTCCATTGTTTTCCTTTTTTTTTTCTTTTTCTGTCATAATTTTAATAGACTATTTTAAATCATCTACTGGCTTTTTGGCCAAAATTCTTTCTACTAGTTTTCAGTGATTGCTCCTGAGATTACAATATACATATCTAACTTTTCACAGCCTACTTAGAGTTAATATTTTACCCCTTCAAATAAAATACAGAAAGTACAGAGGATTATAAAATGATATGCCTTTTTACCACCTTATTTCCATTATTTTATGTTTAGTTTCCTAGGGTTGCCGTAACAACGTACAACATACTGGTAGGCTTAAAACAGCAGAAACAGTCATATGTATTTTTTAAAGACTAAACAAGAAAACATTGGCTTTTATATTTACTGAGATATTTACCATTTCTGATCTCTTCCATTGTTCTTAAATATCAACCTTTCTCTGTAGTAGACTTTCCTCTTTGGCCTTAATAATGTCCTTTTACATTTCTTGTAGAAAACGTTTTCTGGTATCAAATTTTCTTATTTTTCTTCATTTAATAATATTTTACTTTTCCTTTACTCTTAAAAAATATTTTTTCCTGACTATAAAATTTGCAGTAGAAATTTATTTTACCATTTTTCAGCACTTTAAAGATGTTTTCCCACAGTCTCCCAGACTCATGGTTTCTGATTTGAAATCTACAATCATTTTAATTTTTATTTCCTTCTGTTTAAAACAGGATGTCATTTTTCTTTACTTTCTTTCAATATTTTTTCTTTATCTTTGTTTTCCAGCCAGTAAATTTTGTGTAAATAAGTTTAGTTTCCTTTTAACTTATCCTATCCATGATTTGTTGAATTTTTAATCTGAAATTTACCTCATTTTAAAAAGTCTGAGAAGTTTTCCTCCATTATTTCTTCAGATATTTTGTCAACTTAAATCTCTTCCACATTTCTTCTTCTTCTCCAATTAAGTATTAGTTGACCTTCTGATAATTTCCCACAAGTCCCCCCAAATATTCTTTGTGTGTGTTTGTTTTACTGCATTTTCCCTCTCTTCTTCTGACTGGATTATTACTACTGTTCTATCTTCAAGTTCACTGACTCTTTTTACTATATTCTCCATTGTGCTATTGGGTCCAGTAAGTGAAGTTTTTGTTTTAGATATGGTAATTCATAGTTAGCCTGCAAATTCAATAATTTGGATGAATTGGAGAAATCGCTTTAAAAATACAACTTACCAAACTGATATAAGAAGAAACAGAAAATCTAAGTAATTTCATATCTAATAAAAATTTTAAAAACTTTTAACAAAAACACTCCAATCAGGAAGTCTGTGGGTCTGTGTTTGATATTTTTTGACTCTAGAAGGGTTCCTGCCAACCATCCTATTCCTAACCTTCCTTACCGAATTGTCATAGAATTCCTTGAGTAGGTGTTTTTCATTGCTCTTTGCCCTGAGGGTCCAGAATCATATGATTCTCAGGAGTAGGTCAGGGGAGGTCCTTGCACTGTCAGAAGTTGATTCTCAGGAATACATGGCTTTTTAAGGTTCAAAAATCAATAAATGCATTTATTATATTAACAAAATCATGGAAAAAATATGATTCAACACCCATTCATGATTTCTTTAAAAAATGCTAAGCAAACTAAAATAATAAAAAAATACTCAAGCTGATAAAGAACGTTTATGAAAATTCGACAACTAACATGATGTTTAATGATATATTTTTTTGAAAATGAATTATTTTCCACTAGTATCTGCAAAAGGCAAATATGCCAGATTTCACCATTTCTATACAACTGTTTTACTATTGGTTCTAGCCATTATAATAAAGTAAGAAATTAAAATAAAATCCATAAAATTCATAATAAAATAAAATTTTATTTTGATATAATATTTTTACATAGAAAATTCCAGAAGTCCACAAATCAGTTTTCAAAGTAAGAAATAAATTTAGCAAAGATATAAAGTGGACATGCAAAAATCACTTGTGTTCTTATATACTGGCAACAGATAACTGGAAAAAATAAATTTAAAAAATCCCATTTACAGCACTGCTTAAAAATACATAAGATACTGTGGAATAAATATAACACCATACCCACGATCTCTATGCTGAAATTTACAAAACAATATTAGGAGAAACAAAAGAAGACATGAAAAAAGATATATTATGTTTACATATCAGAAGAATCAATATTTTTAAGATGCCAATTATTCATACATTAATTTATAGATTAAACAAAATGTAAATCAAGAACATGCAACTAAGATATACAACTATGTATGGGGGGCTGGAGTTTGGGAAATAAAGCAGAAAAAAAAAAGATTGGCAACAGTTGTTAGCCTAGGTGCCAATCTTTAAGGAAAAAAAAAATCTAAATCAAATTCCAGTAAGATTTTTGCTAAAGATTAAAAGTCTTTCCTAAATTTCAAAAGATCTACATCAAAGAGTTCTAGACTAACCAAATGTATAGATCAGTTGATTTTTTTTTTTTTTTATGAGGAAGATTGACCCTGAGCTAACATCTGCTGTCAAACGCCCTCTTTTTGCTTGAGGAGGATTGTCACTGAGCTAACATTTGAGCCAATCTTCCTCTGTCTTATGTGGGATGCCACCACAGCGTGGCTTCACAGCAGTGTTAGGTCCATGCCCACCTGGGATCCGAACCTGCAAACTCAGGTTGCCAAAACGCAGCCTGTGAACTTAACCACTATGCCACCAGGCTGGCCCCTGGACCAGCTGATTTTTAACAAGCATCAGCGTCATTTAGGAAATGAATGTCATTTCAAAACTTGGATAGATTCAACTGTATATTCATAAGAAAGGCAATAGTAGTCAAGCATTAACTCACACACGCAGACACACATGCACACACAAACAAAACTTGGAATAAATTATACACCAAATAAAATATTTTATATATTTTATATTACTTCAAATTACGTATTTTAGTAAAACCAAAACATATAAAATTATAAAAGACAGAAATGAAAATATTTGCATATAGAGAGATTTCCTAGTTAGAACCCAAGATGCACAAATTATAAAATTTTAAAAAAGGTAATTGGACTCATCAAAATTAAAATTCACAAAATTAAAAGGCAGACCACACACATGAAGCGACTTTCTAGAAATATGAGCAACTCTTACAACTCAGTAATAATGATAAAAACAACTCAATATAAACGGTCAAAAAAAATCAGAGCAGGCGTGTCACATAAGAAGATAAATGAATTGTCAATGAGCACATTAAGATGCTCCACAAATTTAAGGTAACTGAAAACTAAAATCACAATGCAATACCACTTCATGTCTATTAAAATAGTTAAAGTCTGAAACGTAGATAATATCAAGTGTTGACCACTATGTCAGGCAACTGGAAGCCTCCTGTACTACTGTTGGAAATGGAAAATAACACATCTGCTTTGAAAGGCAGTTTGGCAGGGTCTAAAACTTTTAAATATATATCTACCATAAAACCCCAACAATTCACCTCCTCGGTGTGTACACAAGGGAAATGAAAACACAGTCACATAAAGATCTTTATGCAAGTGTTTATAAAAATGTATTTGTAATCATATATAGAAATAACCAAATGATTATAAATAGGTGAATAATGCATGATCAGTTTGTGCTGTATCCATACAACAGAATGTTACAGAACAATAGAAAGGAATGAACTATTGTTCCATGCAAGAGTACAGATAGGTCTCAAAACCATCACGCTGAGTGAAACAAGTCAGATGATACCAAGTACGTACTGTATAAATTCATTTAGATAAAATTCTAGAAAATAAAATCTAATCTAGAGTAAAAGAAAACAGATCAATGGTTTCCTGGGAAGAGCAGTGGAGGGAAAGAGATTACATATGAGCATGAGGAAATTTTGGGAGTGAGGAAAATGTGCTTTATTTTGACCATACTGATGTTTTCATGGGTATATTCCTATGTCAAAACTCAACAAATAGTACACATTAAATAAGTGAAATTTATTATACATTAGTTATCCTTCTATAAAGTGATGAAAATAACCTGTTTGCAACAATATTTTCATTGGCTCTAAGATTTAATTTTAATCTTAAAAATATTCTCCAGAATCTAATAACAGTCGAATTAGAAATATGGCTTCAAAAGTGAATAGGATATAGTGCTCTTTTTTCTTTATCTATTAAAATTAAGTGTAAAATAGAATGGAACAAAAAGGCTAACAGATACAAGTATCCAAAAGGACACACCATGTCCTGGATCAGATTTGAGTGGCGTTCCAGGAGTAAAAATAGCCTGTGAGCTTCTTGAGACTGGAGGATTTCTGCAGAGAGGAGTGTAAGAGATGGAACATTTTCTTTCCTTATTTTTTCCATTTCTTCTTCCCTCAATTCCCTTCTTTCCTCTTGTCTCTTCCTTTCTGTTCTATTCCTTTTATTTTTCTTATCTTCTTTCTGATCTACATTTTTTTCTTTTCAAATATCATTTTCATCTTGTACCTCATTTCTGTCTTTATTTGCATCCATACAAGATCCTATCTGTAATATTTTCATTATTTTCCATTTATTTCCTGTTTCCCTTTATTGCTCCTCTTCGAAAACCTGTCCTTATTTTTTATTTTTCTTTTTTCTCACCATCTTAATTATATACTTTTGAAGCATAATGTGTGACTAAAACTATTAGTATACCATTATTTATTGCATTTCTATGATATTTATAAGTTTCAGAACAATTATAAAAATCTTAATTTATCATTATCATGTCACATATGGGGGCGATGATGCCTGCAGGAGTTCATTTTCATAATTTCCCTTAAGTTGTAATTAGTTGAGATATGGTTTAAACCCAGGTGTTTTCGATCCTCACTTACTACTCCTCATTGTTGGCAGATCCTGCCATGCTTCTCTACACTGACAATTGCCTTGTAATACTAAGCCTGACTGATTTAAAATCCTGGCGACAGTTCCCCATTTGACAGCTGGAGTGATATTTCTTTTGGTTGATGTTGAAGTGAGCAAGCACTCATTAATTTTTTCATAAATAATGGAGAGTACAACTTGCACTATCAGATGTCAGAATTACTCCAATAGACAAGATATGAATTTTCACTTGGTAGTATTAAACACTTAAGAAAACAAGGTACATGCAGAATTCCAATATTCCCAGATTAGCATCTTAAAATAGTTTTTTTCTTTTCTTGAAGACCTGTGAGCAGAAGCATAGCAATACCTCCCATAGAGAATTTATAAATAATACTGGAAATATGCCTTTCACTTACAACATAGGGTCATTGGAGCATGCTATTTTCTTCTTTATTTAGAAAGTAAGAAGAGGAATATATATATTTTTAACGTTTTTCACATAATAATGCATTTATAATAAAGTCCAAATACTGACCCAAAAATGCTTAACAAAATATTAGAGAAGTTAAATCAAAGTATGGCCTCAAAGGCCTACAGTCATAGTTTTAAAAGTCTGTCCTCAATTAGGCACATGCATGTGGCGATGGAATGTAATTTGTCTTTGGGTAGCAAACATGATGTAATCTACACAGAAATCAAAATATAATTATTTACACCTGAAATTTATATAATGCTATAAACCAATTTTACCACAATAAAAAAAGAAAAGAAAAAATAAGAAAATAGAAATCTGTCCTCAATACGTCTATTTTATTGATTTGTATACTTTCAATAATTTGATTCTCAAAAGCAGCACATGGCGATCTTTACATTATTAATTATATAAGTATCCTATAACTATTAATATTTACCTTAATAAATTATATAAATAGATATACATATTTGGTTGTTTAATTTTAACTTAATATTTATGTCACCAGACAACTTTTATTCTAAAATTTATGAAATTATAAATAATAAGTGATGCCTGTATTGGGTTTGGTTCTAGGCTCTGGTCAGAATAAGCAGCACATAAAAAATTTCTGTCATAGATATGAGGCCCTAAAGATGCGTGCTACATGCTATAATGGTTGTAGTCTGTAGCAATTATCACCTTAATATTTGAGATCTGGCACGTGATTATAAAGAACCAACAATCATTGTTTGCAACCTTATTAAATTAGTACAAGGACAATATTTTCAAGTTTCCTTCTAAACATTTCTATGCTGCTGCCTTGACCAGAGTCAATCATTGATTTTTCTATAAAATGTTCATTCATTCGCCTCATTTATAGTTCATTTACTGGAACAATGGCAGCATATTATCTTATTCAGCTTAATTTCTGCACAAATATTCTGTGTTAATTGAATTAGCTTTTCATAAAGTCTTGTTTCCAGCTCAATATTATTCTTTCTTTTCTGTCATTTGTCTCTTTCAAACCCCTCTTTATTTCTCTAGTCAACGTGAACTCAGTAGTATCTATGTGTTTCTGTGAAGGAAGGAGAACAGTCAAATAGTTTAGTCAGGTCACCTTTTTTTGACATTCTCCATTAAAATGCAATAATCCTAATTCTAACAAAGCATTTGTTGAGTGCTTTATTTAATGATGGCACATGGGGCTTGACAGAAATTTAATGAACTCAAAACCACTGGCAGGCCTAGGAGGTGCATCCTGGAGGAACAGAGCATAAGATTGAATCCGAACTGTCACTCAATGGGTAGAGTTTTGGCAGAACATACAATTTCCTGCTGCAATTTTTTTCAAAACCTGGAACATGCAGTTGAGAATGTTGGAGTACATTAATATAGAGTCCTTTCCATTCACCAAGAGCTTAATCCAACTCTGGAGAGGCAAGAGGGTATGAAATCCCAGACAAGATATTAGATAGCCATCTATTGCTAGGGCAATAAGATGAGAGTATGGCAAATGAGCAAATGCAGCCCCTCGTCAGATGAGCCAGCATAACACTGAAAGGACGTACGTGAGTGACATTGTTTCTGTCAAGAGGCAGGAGCTCATAAGTACTGAAATGGGTAGTTATCTTGAATCTCTAATGAAAGTTAGATAGAATGTAGATGTTTGAAGAACAACCAGATAAATTTTTCTAAATAAAAATAAAAAGTTTCTACCTTTATACTGTGAACCTCTATAGAAAAATTTCACCTAAATGAGTATAGTCTATAGGTCAACCAATGCAATAGCAATATTTAAGACAAAACAGAACGTTAGGTGTTGAAGTGAAAACTTGGGAGAACAAGATGGAAACTGGATGTTGAGTTTTTAGACTTAATTCTGGCATGACTTGTCTTTCCACAGACTTTTTGAGTGCTTGTTTCTTTGGGTTTTTTTTGAAAAAAGATTATAAATTTTTAAAATTATCTTTACAAAATATCAGTATTAATTTAAAACGTCAAACATTATTTTATTGATTTGGGAACTTTCTTCTGTTTTTCGTTTATATGTTAGGATATACCAAGTGGAAGGTTATCTTGCTCAGTAATGGTCCAAAAACTAGACTCATTCTGTGTTCAGCAAATCAGAAGCCCAAGGAGGCTAAAAGGGGCCCATTCCTTTAGGACAATTAATTGTGATTAGTATGACCCGTTGTCTTGGAGTAAGGCAAAGTTAAGAAGACTGAAAAAGTAATGTTATTCTCAACTCCAAATATAAGCAAACTTGAGCATGGATATGCTCTCCCATACCCAAAATTTATACTCAGCTGGCGGGTCCACACACCACCCTGAGACTGACACAATGGAGTAAGCCTTAGGAAAACCATGTCAGCTGTGTGATGTTGCCACTAATTGCTTCCAGCTTTAGCTCCATCTGTTGCTCTTGTGTTATCATACTTGTTCTCAAATTCCATATTGAAATTTGATTTTGATGCTTACTTCTTCTCTCTTCAGCACTAGCAATTGGTCACATTTCCTTTTGTATATTAATAGATTATTAGCTGCTCTTAAAAATCTACTCGCTCTTCTAGTATAATCTCCTCTTGTTCTTGGGAAATAATCTGATAATAGGCATGTGCACCTTATGTGGGACAAAGATGTTTAATTATGGGTCACTTCACCCTTGAATATATCTATTTTAATTCTTCTGGGTAATTATGGAATAAAAAGTTGTTCTCTCTTAAAGTAAATTGAGTCATATAAATTATTTGAGTATGTGACTTTATAAGACTCGAAGTCCTCATTGATGTGTAGACAGTGGTTGAATTTTGATACTAGAGAATGTCATATGAGTGCTATTTGTTACCAATCTTACTTCAAAGAATTTTGAGTCCTAACAATTTCAAAAATCACCCATTTTGGCTCAGAAACCACTTCAAATTAGTTAAAAGTGCAAATTATCTTTAAAAATTATGCCAGATGTGCCCAGACTTGTTTACTAAATTATGTTGATTTAGATACAAATGTTTGCTTCCATTCACATCAGATTATTGAAGATTTATAAACATATTTTACTCAGGTTGATTGAAACAATTCAGTAAGTGAACAGGTGTTCACATACTACTACCATCTACCAGTAAAAGCATACATATTATTTTTTTTCTGAAGTTTGGAGACGGATGATATAATAACACTTCTGACCTTATTTACAGAAATCAGGAGCTCCTAATATTTGTATTGCAGAGTTTGTGATGTATCATCCTTTCAGATGTGATACAATGAAAATCATCATGTCCAAAATAAATGTGGGCTTGTCATTACCTATCTTCCAATGCATTTTAAAATGGAGAAATGCTCACTATTCCTGAAAAAGCTAACTTTTTGTTGTTTATTACATCCTTTAATAATTTATCCCCAAAGAAACTAAACTGTCAAAAATCATTGAGCCAGAACTGGCAGCTTGTCAGTTCTCACTGCTCGGTGAGGAAAGAACAAACAGACACAATCCATCAGAGACCACACAGCCCTAGGTATCAATTAGCATAGTGTTTTATTTCAAAGCATTTTCTAGAATCATCCAAATATACACTTATATACTATACATTATGAAAAACTCTTCAAAATGTATTAATTTATTCTATGAACCTGTCATTTATATCTGTAAGGAAGAGAGGAGAACAAATTTAAAACCATGATTACTTTCCCTAAGTCTCTTAGTAGAAAAGATACATGTTGTAATCATTGAAGAAAAGCTGCCTTCTGTAACTTTGAAATGAATTTTACCTTCGTATTGTTTCTGTATTCTTCTGCCTCACATTCTCATTATGAATTTCAGGCTCCAGATAGCTCTGACAACACTTAGATTGAAGATGACAAATGATTACACTTCAATAACAATAAATTTTTATTTTGTAAACACCAATAACCAAAGGCTAATGACTTATTTCAATTTAAAGAGGAAAGAAATATCCCTTTCTCTGCACTCAGTTCTTGATATTCATTCTCCCTGTTGCTGCTTTTACACTGGAATTAATAGCTGCACTTTTCAAGCATAACACTGACACAGGCAATTTTGAAGTCTTAGATATAAAGTAGACACAAGTATACAATAGATAACGTGAAATCGTTCATTCATTCCAATAATTATTATTCCTGAATAGCCTGTTAGAAAGCAGGCAATTGTTAGTGGATTTTTCACTGTATTTACCATACAC
This sequence comes from Equus quagga, assembly GCF_021613505.1. Lineage (NCBI taxonomy): Eukaryota > Metazoa > Chordata > Mammalia > Perissodactyla > Equidae > Equus > Equus quagga. The sequence goes on from NC_060275.1 coordinate 110,448,760, forward strand.
ATTATTTTACATAATGAGACAATTTTTATTTATTTTTTATTTATTTATTTATTTTTTTTAAAGATTTTATTTTTTCCTTTTTCTCCCCAAAGCCCCCCGGTACATAGTTGTGTATTCTTCGTTGTGGGTTCTTCTAGTTGTGGCATGTGGGACACTGCCTCAGTGTGGTTTGATGAGCAGTGCCATGTCTGCATCCAGGATTCGAACCAACGAAACACTGGGCCGCCTGCAGCGGAGCGCTCGAACTTAACCACTCAGCCATGGGGCCAGCCCAATTTTTATTTTTTTAAAAAAACAACTCAATATACACTATTTTACCAATCAGTTCATAGTGACCCAGCCTGAGATCTTAAGAGATTAATGGAGATTGATGATCATCAGTGCCCTACAGTACATTTTCATGATGGAAGAACATTATGCAGCAAAATGAACAAGTGATAGATCAACTTCTCAAAATACGTACTTATTTTTACACAAAATTTAGAAGGCATCCTTCAACAGTATATTGGACAAGCCATTTAGTATCTTAACATAAGTGTCCTGTAAAGCCTATAAAGGAAATGAATATTTAGTTTAGGGGATAACATTGTGTAGATTATTGTTTTGTTGGTTTGATTTTCCTTGAGCAAAAGAAATTTGCTCAAGGAAAAAGTATATATATTATAATTTATCTATATTTAGCCATCTGTGTTGTCTCCAACAGAATATAAAATAGAAATATAAATTTTTAGGTAATATAAATAAAATATAAAATTTATATATAAAATAAAAATATAGAATTTATATATATTTTATATACATACATAATTTTTCCAGAGCAGACAAATTTCGTAAATCTTTGACTATTATTGGCAGGTCTTCAGGGAACAGTTCTTATTTGAGTGATATATACAAGATGATAATCATGTGTTTCATGAGTCAAATAATTTGATCCATTTTGTTACACATTTCCTCAAGGTTATCACTGCCATTTTATTGTGTGAGAATTTACTTTGGTTATGATAACATGGGTTACTGCAAATAATTTTTGTTTCAAAGTTCAAGGGGCCAGCCCCATGGTGTAGCAATTGAATCCAGTGCACTCTGCTTTGACGGCCCGGGTTCACAAGCTTGGATCCCAGAGGTGGCCCTACATCACTTATCAAGCCATGTTGTGACAGCAACCCACATACAAACAGAGGAAGATTGGCACAGATGTTAGCTCAAGGCTAATCTTCCTCAAGCAAAAAAAGAGGAAGATTGGCAACAGGTGTTAGCTCAGAGTGAATATTCCTCACCAAAAAAAAAAAAAAAGTCAGTGTGCCAAAATCCAGAACACTAGTAACACCAATAGCTGGCAAGGATATGGAGCAACAGGAACTCTCATTCATTGCTAGTAGGAACACAACCTAGAAGACAGTTTGGCAGTTTCTTACAAAACTAAACATACTCCTACCATATAATCCAGCAATCTGATATTTACCCAGAAATGCTGAAAACTTATTTCTACACAAAAATATGCACACAGATATTTATAGCAGCTTTATTCATAATTGTCAAAACTTGGAAGCAACTAAGAGGGCTTTCAGTAGGTGAATGGGTGAATAAATCGTGGTACATCCAGACAATGGATTATTCAGCACTAAAAAGAAATGACCTAACAAGCCATAAGAAGACCTGGAAGAAACTTAAATACATAGTACTAAGTGAAAGAAGTCGATCTGAGAAGGCTACATACTATATGATTATAACGATGTGACTTTCTGGAAGAGGCAATACTGGAGACAGTAAAAAGAGCAATGGTTCCCAGAGGTGGGGAGGGTGGGGAGATGAAAAACTGGAGTACAGAGGATTTATAGGGCAGGGAAATTATTCAATTTGATGTTATAATGGTGCATACATGTAATTATATGTTTGTCCAAATCCAGAGAATGTACACCACAAAGATTGAACCCTAATGTTGACTATGGACTTTGGGTGTTAATAATGCGTCGATGTAGGTTCATTGGTTGTAATAAATGTACCACTCTTGCAGGAGATGTTGATAGTGGGGGAGACTGTGCATGTGTAGTGGCAGGGGGTAAATGGGAAGTCTCTGTATTTTCTGCTCAATTTTGCTGTGAACTTAAAACTTGTCTAAAAAATAAAGCCTATTTTTTTTTTTAAAAAAATCAATGTTACTACTAGCTCTTACTCTTTATTCCAGGGTGCATATCAGTTAACATGTTAAATACCATGATCACTCCAGTGGAGAATTATATATGAAAATCTTTTTTTTGGTATTTTAAATAAATTATACCAACTAGTATACTTTTGACATATATCTACTTATAACTCTGAGTTCTGTATCTGAAATTATTTATTTCTCAGCCACACCTATCTTTTTTTTTTTTTTAAAGATTTTATTTTTTCCTTTTTCTCCCCAAAGCCCCCCCGGTACATAGTCGTGTATTCTTCGCTGTGGGTTCTTCTAGTTGTGGCATGTGGGACGCTGCCTCAGCGTGGTCTGATGAGCAGTGCCATGTCCGCGCCCAGGATTCGAACTAACGAAACACTGGGCTGCCTGCAGCGGAGCGCGCGAACTTAACCACTCGGCCACGGGGCCAGCCCCCCACACCTATCTTTTTAATTAGAAATCTCACATATATAACCCAATGAGTCCTTAAATTTCACCTGCTTTGAACTTAGAGTTTTCTTACACTATCAAACTAATTCTCTCATCTCAATCTCAGGGATTATGGCTGGCACCTCCATTACCCCATCATATAGATTCCCACAGTAAAATCATCTTAGATGCCCCCTCCTTTTCATTTCCTAAAATCCTTCATCCACTCTTCCCAAAGATTATTTCTTTAAAAGGATTTCAGTTTAATGCTTCCTTTTATTCTCATTACCAAAAATTATTCAAAATAAATACCACTTTGGATGGGGTCAAGGCAAATGAAATTACAGACACCAGAGACTTTAAGGAAAGAGGAAGATTGATGATTTTTGGAGTACTGGGGGAAATACATGATTATAAAAGGTGGGATTTGAGAACAATTTAGATAGAAAAAGGAAAGGACAACATAAATTAGGAGAAATGTACTTTCCTCATTTTGTTAGAGACTACAGATGGCCATAAACACCCATTCGGAAAATAAAGCCTGGGAGAAAAATTAGCCTTAATGTTTCAAACTGGAGTGCTACACTTCACTAGTGACAAGGCACTATCATTCTCGGTCTTAATGCATTTTTCCACCATTGTTTGTCAAGAATGCATGATCTGCTGCTAGTATTAGCCAACTCTTTGCAGGAAAATGGACAAAATCAACAGTATCTGCAATACCACAGAAAATCACCGCACACCTTTAAATGACACAGACTTGGTATAATTCATGAAAAATAGGAGTGAAAAATTTAATGAAGCAGCTGAAGAATGAGATGCCAGATTTTCTTCTAAAACAAATAGGCTGTAGCACAAGACATTCCAAGTTCTTAATATTAGTGAAGGCTTTTTGTCTTTTCAAAATGTTTTCAAACTCTTAGAAATCAGTAAGGTTAAGAGCATTCCTCTATGAATAAATCTTTGATGGAGACAACAGAATGCTGTTTTCAAAATAAGCTTTCTTCAGGAAATGAGATACATCACTTTTACTCAGCAATGAAATGGTAACAACGCATCCATCCTTGAAAACAGACTCCACATAAAAGCAACCCTTTTGGAAAAAGAGTCATAAGAATTGGGAATTCTTTAGGGATGACTAGGAAAATTGTAATATTTTTATTAAGTTTACATTTAACTGTGCTGTCATAAAATTCCCTCACCAAATTTGGAATGTTTAATAAAAAATTGGAATTATTCTCCTTTCAATCAAAAAGGTGACAACAAAAATATATTAGAAATAACATAGTTAGAAAAACATTGGAATAAACATGGTATTGTGGAAGAACCTTTCCGTCTTGGCACAAGAATACCAAGTATTGGATCCTTCTCTTCCATCGATCACTTTTTCGCTTTGGGCAATTTATCTAATCCATCTATCTTATTCCACAAAATTGTCTACAAGCATGACAAAAATAAAACCTTCATCGCTGGCATTCGATTGGAGAATTAAGAGAGATTATATGTGGGAAAATGCTCAGCAAACCTCCAAATGCTTACAAAAAATTTATTTATAATAGGTCTGCTTCTAACACTAATTGTTACATTGATTTGTGACAGTAACTAGTAAATCTCTTTTTCATCAAGAAATGTAACACACAAGAAAATGTATGAGACAGATGTATATTTTAAAGGATGATAATGATTTTAAAAACACATTATTTAAGGGGCCAGCCCTGTGGCCGAGTGGTTAAAGTTCTATGTGCTCTGCTCAAGCAGCCCAGGTTCACAGGTTCAGATCCCAGGTGCAGAACTACACCACTCATCAAGCCACACTGTGGCGGTGACCTACATACAAAATGGAGGAAGACTGGCACAGATGTTAGCTCAGGGCAAATCTTAAAGTGGCTAGCTTGGGCTTCCTCACAACATGGCAGTGGGATTTCAAAAAGGAACATTCCAAAAGGAAAATCCCCAATATGTAAGCATTTATCAAGCTTTGTTTGCACTATTTTTATAAATGTCTTATTGACCAAACCCAGAGTCAACTTAGGAGCAGACTTCACAAGGACATGAATTCTAGAAGTTGTGGTTCATTGGGAGCCAACAAAGCAATCCTCTACCACTGAGATCCAAGCGGGTAGATTGACAGTATCACGGAAGTATTTATCCATAGAGTGGTTGCCCAAATATCAAGCCAGAATGTAATATTGAATCTTTATTACTTAGAATAGGTACTAAGAAAGGAAGGAAGTCCTCCAGTGTTAGATGGACAGGAAAAAAACCTGAGAAATAAAACATAAAATCTGAGAAATATTAATAAAATTGAAAAATTGAGTCATAATCAGACTCTTGAACCAGAGGTTCTTAAATTTCTCCAAACACCCTCTATGGAGAAGCAGAGTCAAATATAGCTTTGAAAACAAGTTTTAGCTATGCCACTCACCTAGTGTGGAAAAAGAAGCACAGAGACTAGGAACCAGGATGTTCAATGTTTCACTTCTTACTTATGGCCCAAGTTAAAAATACAACTCATATTCGACCCCAATAGGAACACATTTAGTACTATGAGGATTTCTTCATGACTACTCTGAAGAAATACTTGAAATTCTGGGTTTTCTTTTCTTTTTTTGCTTCCTCCAGAATCAGTAATGATAGACTCATTCCTAATATCAGAACAGTTTTCAAATAATAAACTTACATTGACAAAAATTCTAATGCATGGGGAGATTGAGGAGAATGCAGTGCTCTCTCTGGAGGCAAAGAAACTGGATGAGTACCCATGGCAACACAATTTCAAGGCAGTGGAATAACCATGAAATCAAGGGGTAAGAAAGCAGCTGTTGGATCCTGCACATTTAGCACAACTAATCAAACCAAGGTCAGCAGTTGGAAAAAGCTGTGAAGTGAAGAGAGAAACTTGAGTGACAGGCTTTGAAAATGTTGTCCACAGACAACATAGAAATGACTGTATTTGTGTTTAGGCATTGCAGAAAGGGCAATGTTCAGTTCCGTAATTTTTGCAACCATGGACAGCTAAACCATCATGAGCATCTTCAAACATGAAATAGAGTAGTCAGAAAAGATGTATTGTCTGAGAAACAATATGGCTCAAATCCAAATGTCTTCCTGACTGTAGACTCTGATATTCTCTCATTCATTTCTTGGATGGATTTATTGAACCACATTTTGCCCCATTTTATGCCAAGAACTGTACAAGCTATTTTAGATCACTTCCTGGGAAAACACTGTGTTTCCTAAACTCTGGCTTAAAATGAATAAATATATATACATATGTATTTTCTTCTTCTGATTAGTCTGATTTCCTAAACTCTGTCTGTATATCTGTATAATCTGATTAGTCTGATTTCAGGCAACTCACTTTACCTAGCAAGGTTATGGTTTTCTTATTTTTAAAAAGGAAGTTTGTCCTCTCCTAAAATTCAGGAAGATAAATTCTGGCTCTAATAATTTTTTGGGTCCTACTATTGATCAGCCCTTGGATGCACTCTAGATATATAGAGTGACATGAAACACTATCTGCTGAGGTTTAATTAACTGTTTAGCAGTCTAAGGTAAATATGTAAAAATATAAATAATAATATATGCTAGCAAGAGCTAAGTATAATATTAAAAGGCATTCATAATAAGTTCCTCAAGAGTAGAGAAGAGGAAGAAATCACCTCGGGCCAAACATATCTGAAAATTTTTCAAAAAGGAAGTAGAAATGGGGTGGAGAGAGAGTGGAGCTCACATCAGGAAGGAGAACTGATCTGAGCATAGCTGTGGAGCCAGATATTTAACTGTTGGCTTGAAACATGCTGATTGATGCCATCTCCAAGCCACCATACATAATTTCCAAAATGTTTAACTATTCATTCCTGAAAAGCACATCTTTTTTGTAAAGGTTGGCACCTGAGCTAACATCTGTTGCCAATCTTCTTTTTTTTTCTTCTTCTTCTTCTCCCCCAAAGACCCCCAGTACATAGTTGTATAGTCTAGTTGTAGGTCCTTCTGGTTGTGGCATGTGGGACTCCACCTCAGCATGGCCTGATGAGCAGTGCCATGTTGGTGCCCAGGATCCCAACCAGCAAAACACTGGGCCACCGAAGTGGAGAGTGCAAACTTAACCACTTGACCATGGGGCCAGCCCCTGCACTTCTTCTGTTTTGATGTCAGTTGGTCCTTTTCTTTTGACCACTCCCACCCCAGTTTTCCTACTGGAGAGAAGCCTAGACCAGCATTTCATATAGAAAGAGGTGGGAGTGCACTGTGTCTCAATTAAACAGTGCAGGGTTCTATTTAAGCATTTTTCTACTGAGTATGCACTTCATTTTTTTTCTCAAAAGCATTCCTTGCTAAAAAGGAAGTAAACTGATCACAACTCCAACCATGCCAATGGGTCTGAGGTCTTAATCTATGTACCTGACCCTGACATGCCAAAACAATCTGGCTACAGAAGAATCCCCTAGAATTGAATAATTTACACAAAGAATGGTTTGTTTTCTCCCTCTGACTTATTTCACTCAGCATAATACCCTCAAGGTCCACCCATGTTATCACAAATGGCTGGATTTCGTCATTTCTTATGGCTGAGTAGTATTCCATCATGTATAAACAGATATCCTTGGAGCTCTGCTTCTCATCCTCTTGGCCCGCTTTTGCAACGGGGTTCCGCCTTCAGAGATGATAGGCAATTCTGCGTGAGGTCCAGCTCATGCTGCAAGGGTCGTATCTCATGCACAATATATGACTCTACACTTTCTGCCTCTGGGACCTCACCAAGGTGAAAAATCTTTGCTATGATCTGCAACCCTAGTTGAATTAGGTATTAAAAAATTAAGATATCAGCACCATAGAGAAGGACAATCTCTGTATGACTCCACTCATATGAGGAATTTAAACATGTGGACAAAGAGAACAGATTAGTGGCTACCAGGGGAAAGGGGGGGTGGGTGGGCACAAAGGGTGAAGTGGTGCACCTACAACACGACTGACAAACAATAATGTACAACTGAAATTTCACAAGATTGTAAACTATCATAAACTCAATAAAAATTAACTTAAAAGATATGCAATTTTTTCACTCTTGACATTGTGAAAAGACTCCAGTTAATCACATTCATTATTTTATTTGAAATATTTTATTTCAATTATTTATTGTAATATGGAACATATTTACTTTCTGAATATAATTTTTCTTTTACTTATTTCATAATGATTAGTAATGTATCAGTTTGGTACAGTAACCAGTTGAACCAAAAGTTTGTTGCTGTGTGTACTTTCTTTTCTTTTTTTTAAAATCAGTATTATTTATTTTAACAATTAGAAATTGTGCATATTTAAGGTGTACAATTTGATTATTTGATATACTTCTATTCTAAAATAATCACTACCATCAAGCTAATTAGATAGCTACCATTTTCTTTTTTAATTTTTTTTTGTGGTGATAACACTTGAGACCTACCCCCTTTGTAGTTAAGAATACAATAAATTCTTGTTACCCATAGTTTCATCGTTGTCCATTAGGTCTCCAGAACTTATTCATCTTGCGTAACTGCTTTGTACCCCGTGACCAAGATCTCCTCATTCCCCCTCACCTTAGCCCCCGGTAACCACCATTCTACTCTCTGCTTCTATGTGTTTGACTATTTTAGATTCCACATGTACCTTATTTTTTTAGTAGGAGGAATAAAGATAGTCTTGAAAGGAAAACTATCCTGTCTTCAAAGACTTATCCTCTGCAACGGACCCTTTGGGACAGACAAGCCTGTTGACAGTGCCCACAGGGATGCTCAGACAGATGTTCATCACTGGAGACTCTCACTACAGACGACAAGTCATTAGGATGCAGCCACTATGAGTGTTAAAGATGAGAAGTAAAAGTGATAATAGGAATAAGACTGAAGTGGACAGAATAGTAGAACAAAGGACGACTGAAACCATCTAACCATATTGCAATAGACTTCAAAGTTCTGGGAGACTAGACCGTAAATGTTCTCATCACAAAAAGGAAATTGTAATTATGTGACGTGTTAGAGACGTTAGCTAATGCTAGGGTGGTAATCATATTGCAATACATACGTATTGTACATCTTGAACTTATACAATGTTATATGTAAATTATAACAAAAAAATCTAACTCATCTCACAATTTGCTCAAAGCAGCTTTGAAATAAGAAGAGGAGCAGCAATAAGAAATTCCACAAATGATTCACAGGGTGTCTTCTGACCGGAAACAAGTGTTTCACTCACAACTGGATGCTTTCTCACTTTTAATAGTATGAAATGCTGTATCTTAAATAATAAAGAAAAGAATTAAAAAGCTAAGACATAAAAAATTGCTACATTGGGGGGGCGTTAATTTAAGACCAGTATACGAATAAATTTGGGTAAAGTAGTCATTTGCACATTACGAAACACGTAGATTTAAGGTTGAATCTTTTACCCTTGCAGCCTCTTCGAAAGTTGGTTTATGTGTCCGAATGTCAATGCCTCACCCTGCTCCGAACAAAAACAGGTAATACTCATCCCAAGCTGCAAGTGCACTTTTGTCAAACACATATTTATTTTGAACTGTGATCTTTTTCTGTAATTCCATTTCTCCATATTGTGTATCTGTCATTTATTCAGTGCTTTTTAAATTTAAGGATAAAAGTTATGTGGAAAACACATACAGTTGGAAAAACATTTTCCAGGGATTACCTTAAGGGAAATGGTAAAGTGATAGGAAATGACTCTTTAGAGTAAAAACAATATAGAATTCCTGACTAAAATTAAGTATGCTTTTGCCCTCTAATGTACCAGCCAATGGTAGAGTAAATCTCAGGGAAATTTTCACAAAATTCCCTGAAGCATCATGCACAAAGATATTTACCATGACATCATTGAGGGTAACTGGGGGCTGGGGGCAGCTTAGATTTTCCTGACTTAGGAATACATAAGTGAACTGTAGTGAGCGCTCTCTACAGAAGATGTGGAGCAGACAGAAGAAACGAACTATATGGGAATAGGGTAACGTGAAAAATAATCAAAAATGATTTTTTAATAGACAGATATGTTTTTAAAAACTGAATTAAATACCACACAAAACACTGCTATCAGCTTCAAAAATATAAAAAACTGGTACATGCACACAAACAAACGCTTACACACATGAGGACATGTATCCACCATGTTGGACTGGATGTTGGCGAGGGTTAAAAGAGTGGATACTGGGTTGAAGGAGACAAATGATATAACTAGAGAGGGGTTTGCATGGGGAAACAGAAGAAATATATCAGGAAAAGAAAGGAGACTGAGGAGATAATTAATTTAACTTCCATTTTTTTCAAGTATCAGATGTGTCCATAAGAACTACAAATGCCAGAAGAAACACTGTCAAAGAATTATGGAAGACGTACGGTGCTGAAGAGATTTTGGTATTCAGTGGGATAGTCCGAGTCATCATAAACATAAAGGTTATAAAATTGAATAACAGCACTGTAAAATTTTATTTAATTATTTATAAAAATTCAGTATGCAAAACTACATGAACACCAAGATGCAACTATTAATAATAGATATAGAAAAAGAAAGGAAATGAAAGCATAAAGAAGCTTACGATTATGAGTGGGAATTTTTCCAAGATTTATTTTTTTAAAAAATTTTGTGAAAGTTGCAGGTTTATAGGTTTATTTTTTTAGATTCATATGTAATTTTGCTTATTTTCAAAAAATCTAATATTTTGGTTGTATTACTTACATAATGTGTAACTCTGGTTTGAGTACTTCTGTGTTTACAAAATATGACACTATGTCTGTAACATGCTAAATACATACCAGAGATTTCCTGGACTAGGGAAAAAGGTTATGCCTATACCCCATCAAATGAACTACCATGGGTGGCAAGATGAGGAACCCCAGTCCCTGTACTATAGCAGTATTTAAGCAATTACTTTTATCAGCTTGCTTTTGCTAATTTCAAATTGGTTTCTAAAGAGAAGGAATTTTTTTAAATGAGCCATAATTCAATTTCCTGTGATACACACAAATGCCTATTTAGTGCATCATTCTAGAATTGTAGCGGATGCTCACATATGCACAAATACCTCATCATTCATGTGAAACTGTGTTCCCAAATCAGGCTCTGATTGCTCTCCCTTCCCGCAGTGGTAGTAGGAAGCTAGCTCTACAACAGCCCTTCAAAGAAAAATTGTGGACTTCTGATGTTCCAAAGCTCGGAGAGGATAAGAATTGTAAGAGATTCTAGGTCACAGGAGGAAAGTGAAAGTAAGAACAGCAAAGGCACGGCTCTAGCAATGGAGTCTCCCATAAGAACTCCAGCTGTGGAGGAGGAGGGTCTGCAATATACAGCACTCCCTTCGGTTGCTCCGTAAATCAGAGCCAGGAGGATTGTGGGAAAAATGGGTAAAGTCTCCCTTGGGCTCGAACTTGGAAGAGGTAGGTTGACAGCTGAAGTATTCTCCTCAGGACTTATTCCAAATTCCTCAGCTAAGAGAACAAGAATGCCACAAAGCCTCAGGGACGCTGTCCATAAAATATTGCATTAGCAGTATTAGTAGCAGTTAATAATTACTGTTAATTTTATCATTAATAATATTAATGATAATAGTATTATATGATGTAATAGAATTATAGTGGTAATATAGTATTATATTTGCATGATGGTTTTTCATTATTGATGCTATTATTATTTCTTTATAAAATAGTCATAATGAAGACTTTTTTCTATCAGAACTAAGGCACTAGAAAAAAAACTAAAAATAAGTAATACTTGCATTTATTTTTTTCCAGAGGGGTCAATTCTGCATCTTGATAAAAATGCAATGTGTCACATTTTGAAAAGCAGACGTTGGATTTAAGTAGAAAATGGGTGGCACGTGCATTCTTGTTTCAATCTCTTTATCTCCTTATTTGCATCTGATATGTCAAATTATCAAGGAACTCTTCAGACAAAGAATAGGACCCAGGAATTAAATAAGTCCTCATAAGCCTTCATCTTTCATAAATTGTCGTAAAGTATGAAGATAAGATCCAGGACAGGCTGATATTTAAAAGTTTCTGCTTATAGAATGACTCCTCCGATCTTGCCGTTGTTCTTTTACATTTTCTCTCTTCAAATTCTGGCAGGCATGTGATATCCCATACAGCAGCTTTTGAGGACAGAACTTGAATAATAAAACTTTGCCAGCTGATACTTACAAAAACTGAAAAGAGTTTATTTTTTAACTGCAGACAGTAAAAATTTAGCTGTTTATTGTTAGAGGTATAATATGAAAAAGGGTGACATCTGGGGGATGGATCACCATTAATCTGTGTAATTCAATAAATTGAAACTTTATTAATATGATTATGGGAAATATTAAAATATGTAACCAGAAACTTAATTGATGTGTTGATATAACTAAAAGACAACATATAAAGAAACTTATCCTACAGAAAATATAAAAAGTTTTTCTATTTCTCTCTAAATCAAAATTTAAAAGTTACTGGTGCTTTAACAAGTTTTCTTTTATCTTCACTAGAAGTTCTTTTAAACATATTTTCCAAAGGAATAATTATCAAAATATCATTTAAGTTTAAAGGAGGTGAATATTAACTTAAAGCAAAATGTATAACGATTAAATGGATATGATTTAATTATGAGTATCCTATAAAATCTTATTTTTCTCAATAAATCATAATGAAAAATCAGGGGGAAAGCAAGAATACATATTTTGATTCAAGGAAAATAAGAAATTTGAATGAAAATATGTTTTTATGGCTAAAAAATAAATACATGGATTTTTTTAAAAAGGCTTTTTATTTATAGATGACATGATTGTCTTACTAAAAAAACTCCACCAAAAAAAAAAAACTACTGAAAGTAGTAAGTTAGTATAACAAGGTTTCAGTTTAATGGTTAATATTCAAAATTCAATTGTTTTTCTATATACCACAAATGAACAACTGGAATCTGAAATTTTAAAAATAAACATTTATAATGGCTCCCAGGAAAGTGAAATACTTAGTTACAAATATAATAGAAATGTAAAGTGTTTATATGAAGAAAACTGTAAAACTCTGATGAGAGAAATCAAAGAACACGTAAATAAATGAAGAGAAACTTAGTTTTCATGGAACATAAGACTCAATATTATGATGTGAATTGTTCACCATGTGATCCAGTACAACCCTGATCAAAATCCCAGAAAGCTAGTTGGTAGATATTGACAAACTGATTCTAAAGTGTATATGGAACGGTAAAAGATCTAGACTAAGCCAACAACACTGAGGAAAAAGAACAAAGTTGGAGGACACTCATTACTCAATTTCAAGACATTATAAACTGCAGTAATCAGGACAGTGAGATGTTGTTGAAAGAACAGACATACAGGTCAATGGAACAGAGTAGAGAACCCAGAAAGAGACCACACAGATACAATAAACTGATCTTTGACAAAGGAGCAAGGGTAATCAGTAGATGAAACTTTAGAACAACTGGTCCTGGGAAGACTGGGTTTCCATATACATAGGCACAGACCTTACGTCTTTCATAAAGAAAAATTCAAATGCATTATAAACCTAAATGCAAAATATAGAACTACACAACTTCTAGAAGAAGACATAGAAGAAAATTCTATGGTTTGCTGATGAGTTTTTAGATACGACACCAAAAGGTCAGTGAATAAAAGAAAAAACTGACGTTGGACTTTATTAAAATTAAGAACTTCTCTGAGAAAGACACTATTAGAAGAATGAAGAGACAAGTCACTGATGGGGAAAAATATTTACAAACACAAATCTGGTATAGAAATTGTATTCAAAATATACAGAGAACTCTTAAAACTTAACAAGAAAACAACCCAATTTAAAAATGAGCAAAGGATCTAAGCAGAGAAACCTCACTAAAGAAGATAGACAAATGACAAGAAGCATGTGGGAAGATAATTAAATTAGGTTAAAATAATGAGATGCTACACACTTATTAGAAAGGCTAAAATTCAAAAACTGAAAATACCAGTTGCTGGCAGAGCAACCGGAACTCTCATTCATGGCTGGTGGGAATGCATAATGACACACTTTGCAAGACAGTTTACCAGTTATTTTGCAAAGCTAAACATAGTCTTACCATACAATCCAGCTATCTTGCTCCCAGGTATTTGCTCAGTTAATTTAAAATTTAAGCCCCCACAAAACCTGCATGCTAATGTTTATAGAAGCTTTACTCATAATCATCAAGTACTGGAAGCAATGTAGTGGTCTTTAACAGAAGAATGAAAAAACAGACTGTGGTACACCCATACAAGGGAACAGTATTCAACAGTAAAAGGAAATGTGCTATCAAGCCACAAAAAGACATGGATGAATCTTAAATCCATATCTCTAAGTGTAAGCAGCCAATCTGAAAATGTTACATACTAAAATGAATTCCAATTATACAGCATTCTTGAAAAGGTAAAATTATAGAGACAATGAAAAATTGGTAGTTGCCAGGAATTCTGGAGAAGCAAAGGATTGAATGGGTGAAGAAGAGGAAATTTTTTAGAGCAGTGAAACTATTCCGTATGATACTATAGTTTGAGATACACAACACTATGCATTTGTCAAAATCCATAGAACCTCACAGCCAAAAAGGTGAACCTTCATGTCTACATATATATGTAAAATTTAGAAGGTCAGGGATTCCAGGGTGGAATGCAGAATATGACAAAACAATCAAACTGTATTACAAATATGTGAAACTGCCTTAGGAAGTGGGTTGGGGAAAAATGTACTGACCTAAATAAGTTTGGAAATGAGTGTGCTCTGCAAGACCAAAGACAAAGGAAACCGGTATCAGTCTGGCTGCTAATGTTGTTTTCCATGGGGGCAGTATTTAACAATTCTGGCCCCACTATAGATGAATATATCCTGGAATTGAACAATTAATAAAAAGGATGGCAGATGATGGGAGGCATATTTCTCTCTTTTGGAGTGGGAGGTTACAGTTGGCAAGGGAAGTGGGCTGGAGTGATCCACATGGCAATGGATTAGAGGCAGTCAGTGTAAATTTACATAATTCAAAATTAATATTGAATTATAAAATAATAATTATAATGATGTGACATTAAAAATATGGAGAATTAAGGGGCCACCTGGTGGCGCAGCGGTTAAGTGCACACGTTCCGCTTCAGTAGCCCAGGGTTCGCCAGTTCAGATCCCGGGTGTGGACGTGGCACCTCTTAGAAAGCCATGCTGTGGCAGGCGTCCCACATATAAAGCAGAGGAAGATGGTCACGGATGTTAGCTCAGGGCCAGTCTTCCTCAGCAAAAAGAGGAGGATTGGCAGCAAATGTTAGCTCAGGGCTAATCTTCCTCAAAGGAAAAAAAGGAAGGAAAAAAAATATGGAGAATTAAAAGTCATAGAAAAATATCCCATAACACAAGAGAAAATGAACACACAAAGTATTCTAAGGTCCTTGCAGTGTGTGGAAGGATAGTAAGATAAAATATCCATACTATATTCTCTGAGAGAAAAATGGAATAATGAAAAACTTTCAGTTGAATCAAAGGTAAAGGAAGAGAGAGAGATACAATTAGTAGCCAGGACAAAGAAAGAACATAGATAATATAATATAAAATAATATAATAAATACTAAATAAGTTAATCCATAATAAGATAAGATAATTAACACCAAACATAGCAGTAATTATGTTAAATGGGTATGCACTGAATGCTTTAATTAAAATTCAAAGATTATCAGACTGGATTAAAAAATAAACTACATTTTGTTTTCAAGACTCACATATACATGGATACGAAAGGCTTAAAAGCAAAAGCGTAGAAATAAATATCAAGAATGCTGAATAAAAGAATATCAGCATGGTTATCTTAATATAAGTAACTATGCTCTAAGATAAAGAAAATATAAGAAATGGAAGCATTTCATAACAATCAAGAAATTAAAAGGTAGATATCTATATTTACCTAATAACATAGTTTCAAAATATATCAAATAAAAATCAATGGAGTGAAAAGAGAAATAAAACATTTCAGAATCCTAATGAGTGATTCTTAAAAGACAACCAGCGAAGGAACAGGCCATGAGAACTAGGCACCAGCAAACCCGATCTAATGAACCTGTATTAAACTCGGCGTCCAAAATGTCAGAGTGTTGCTCAAGTCCAAAGGTAATCTTTAGACACACACACAAAAATTATGTTTTAGTGCCAAAAAGCATGTCTCAACAAATTTCAAAAGATAAAAACAAAATGTCCTCTGGTCACATTGCAAATAGGTAAGAAGTCAACTAAAGATAAAGATAACAGGATAATTATCTTACGCTTGGAAATGAAGACATATACCTGTAAGCATCCCGGAGCTACCTAACAACCTGCAATACAAATTAAAAATAGTTTGTTGATTAATAATAAAAATATAAAATATTGACACATATGAAAGGGAGATAAACTTATGTTTTTTAGGAAATGTAAACTATAAGAGGCACAAAATCCTACCTAAGCATAAACCCATGTGATTAGAGAGAGAACACAGAAATTAAACCCAGATGATGAAGAAATGAGGAAATGATAAATGTAAACACAGAAACTAATGAAATAGGAAAAATAGATTAGAGAAGATCAACAAAGAATTGATTCTTTACACATTTTCTAAGAAAAAAATAAGAATCTCCCAAGTCACCAGGGGTAATATTAGTCAAGAGAGAATACACAAACTAATAACAGAAACGTGAAAGATATCCACAGATTATGCAGACAATAAAAAGGAGCACAAAGTGATCTAATGAATAACTTTGTGCCCATAAAGAAAACCAAACAGAAAAAAAAGGGAAATTCATCATATTAATCTAAATAATGCTCTGTTGAGATCATTATTTCTATATTACCAAAAAAAAAAAAGGTTCTCACAAGGAAATAAACAATCCCAGATGACTTTGTTAGGCAAAAAAAAGAACTGTATTGTTCAAATTATGATTTTCTGCTTTTTATGCAGAGGCTTTGTGTCTTTCTTCCTTGTCATTATTATATATCCAGACTTTGCTCATTGGCAAAGTGTCCCTGCCCATGTTCATTTCTGATTCGGCTAAGTGTTGATAATCACTACAACTGATAATAATTGAAATTTTAAGGCACTGCCTTTGGTCTGTTCTCCAGAAGCAGAGACTGAGATTCGTGTTTAAGTGATTAAGTGAAAGAGTGTCCTTAGAAGGGCAGGGAGAAAACCCAGATAGGAAAGGAAAGATCATTGAAACAAGAACAGGACTGGTTAAAGCTCCAATCGCACCATAAAACAGAGTCCATGACTCACCAGCCTGTCCTTTTTACCGTGCCTGCCTGTGGTGGGTGGAGGGTGGAAGTGGATCTCCCCTTCTCAGGCTGGTGAGGCAGACCTTGTTTGCCCAGGACACCTCTCTGGGAAGGGGGCAACTGTGAATGCTTAGCAAGCAACACTCAACAGTATCAGTAAATGGAGCATGACTGGAAAAGGGATCCAGGAGAGTGTCCAGAGGCCCCTCACCCAGGAGCAGTCTCACAAAAAATAATGAGACCTATCGAGACTGCGTTTCACGGAATTTTGTCATAAAGTCATCCCTAGGTCTCATAGCCATGATTCATTTAATCCCTTATAAACAAATTAAGTTCTTCCCATATTCCCTGGGTTTGTTAACACCTATATATGCTTTTCTGCGTTTGCACTGTGATTTTCTGACAATTTGTGTATTTTAATGACGTAGCATAGTGACAGTAGTAGGACTGTCACACAATTTTACACACTGAAACTTCTAGTTTATTTGAAAGTGACTGCAGGATTTTAGCCCATGCCCCACCCCTTTAGAAGCTGGCATGTTATCCATAAAGCTGTGCAACAACATGACTGAAGCACAGGAAAACACCCACAAGGAGATGAATGCTCTCTTTTCCTAAATATACACCTTTCCCAACATGGAGACCTGTACTCACGCTGACACACCTCATCACAGTCTCAACATTAGGAAAATTTCCAGAACAGTATTAAATCCCCCTTTCTCTTTTCCCGATTAAAGAAAGGCTGTGTCAAGATATTAGAGCACTTACTTTTCTATTCCGTTTATTGGTCAGCAGTTAAAAACTATAATAATAATGGGATACTACCAAATAAAAAATGTTTACTATATCATCCCTTATTTATTTTTCTGCCTGAATGTTGGATATTTCTAGACTTCTTTTTTAAACTGTCTTTTTATTTCTCTGATATTACTTTAGCAGTTAAGTTCTTCAAAGAGAGCAATGCAATGACACCAGAGCAGATTGTCATATCACTTCAGAGGCTACTGCTTGGGAAGAAAGCATAAAAATATGTCAAAGATCCATTTCCTTGTCTGCCTTCTCCCTCTCTAAAGAAAATCCCTAGAAGAACAAGAACAAAATGTGCCAATGAATACCAACAGGAGACTTTCAACCTTAATTTAACATTTTTATTAAATATGATTATTTTTCCATGGAGACATTTAGATTTTAACTAACAAAATTGATGCTTTAGAAATATTAAAGGAGAAAAAAAATAAAATGTCAAAGCTTCTCCTTTTGTAACCTTTTTTTTTAAAGATTGACACCTGAGCTAACATCTGTTGCTAATCATTTTTTTTTCTTCTCCCCAAAGCCCCCCAGGACATAGTTGTATATTCTAGTTGTAGGTCCTTCTGGCTGTGCTGTGTGGGATGCCGCCTCAGCATGGCTTGATGAGCAGTGCTAGATCTGCACCCAGGATCCAAACCAGCAAAACCCCCTGTAGCAGAAGTGGAGTGCACAAACTTCACCATTCGGCCACGGGGCCAGCCCCTGTAACATTCTTAAGTGAAAAACACTTTAGGACAGCTGGAGCCTTCATCTACGACATAAAGAGTTTACAAAAGCTGACTCCCCCATCCAGTGTCTTGGACTCTAAAAATAATTTTTATTAATATTCATTGGTTTCTCATCCCAGAGCCTTTGGAAGTGACCAATCTACTCTAAAGTCACAGGCCAGGTTATGTCTAGGCATTTAGCAGTCACTTCAAACAGCAATAATGATACTAGCAATGTAATAAGAACAAAAATTTCAATGACACGGAATTCTATCACTTTTCTCAACACTTATTCACTTAAATAGTAAAACTCTCAATATTTTACAGAGAAAAACACATAATCATAGAAGGTTTCAGTTGTCCAATTCTACCTTGTTAAGCATCGAAGCTGAGATTCAAACCCAGAAGTAGTGTTCAGTCAGAATTTTTTCCAGTACACAATAGGTCTAGAAAAATTGTGTCCATTAGTCAAGCAACACAGTAGGGAAAGCCAAGTTATAGGTAGAGGGAGAGGAAAATTCTGTAGACAAATATTTGACATCATGGGAAGTTTCAAGTTTCATGCTACCCACAGGGTACCCAAATTTCGGTATAAAGATTTCATCAAAAATAGCAAATACTTGAGGACGACAAAAAATAACCATTAACTCAGAATTTGACACATAGCCAAACTTTCACATCAGATTTAAAGCGAGATAATGTTTTTTGATTGATCATATGTTTGTTTTCAAATACTGACAACTTCAAATCAAGCCAGGTGTATGTTTCCCATTCCTTGATTAGGGCTCAGACCTTCCTCCTGGTAGTTATTCTCTCTGCCTCTTGGCTCTGCTGTGTCAATCTTCCTTTTCCATAAAAAGTAGCTCATGGGGCCAAGTGGTTAAGTTCACGCACTCCCCTCAGGCGGCCCAGAGTTTTGCGGGTGTGCATCCTGGGCAGGAACGTGGCACTGCTCATCAGGCCGTGCAGAGGCAGCATCCCACATAGCACAACCAGAAGGACCTACAACTAGAATATACAACTATGTACTAGGGGAGCTTTGGGGAAAAGAAGAAGAAAAAAAGAAAAGATTGGCAACAGATGATAACTCAGGGCCAATCTTAAAAAAAAAGTAGATCATGTTTTCAAATGAGGAGTTTAGATCTTTCTGAGGTCTTAACAAAGGGTTTTACATGACACTGTTGGGTTTACTTTTTTATATTTTCCTGATAGAAACCTGGGTTATACCTTTGTCTTGAAAGCTATTATTTTTATTTTTCAATTTAGGAAGCCCTTTTTTGTACTTAGCTCATCTCTGTGTCTGTATTTTTTTCTATACAGCAAAAAGAAGTCAGTTCTGCCTGGAAATCTTCCTGACTAGATTATCAAGTTCATTAGGTACGTATCCTATTCTTCATGTTACTGCAAGTTACAGTATCACCAAATTACCACTGAATAGCCAAGGTCTTCTTTCTTCTAATTTCCGGTAAACTTTCTCTTTATTTTCTTTCCATCCCTCACTGAAGGCCTTCTCCAGGCCTTTGTGCTTTCCATACTCCTCTTGGGGCCCTTCCTGGCTTTCTGAACCCATTTCTCAAAGTTCCTCAAGGTGTGTAGGCTTCCATTTGACACCAGTCTGGAACGCAGTGCCACATGTGACTAAGAGTTAGCAGAACGCACTGTTTTTAATATATAGTAGATATTTTTCATCTTATTTCATGCCATATTATATTTTGATTTTATTATTTTGGCACTTCACAGAATTGCTTTTATTGAATTGCATTTTATTACTATACTACCTCAGCACAGGTATAAAACCTAAGAATGACCATACGAAAATGTAAATCAGTATTTACAGTAATGATATGCATGGCTTAAGCATCTTTTCTATCACCTTGATTATATACCTCTCACTGAGTATCCACAGGAAAAAAACTCATGCGTCAGAGCTAATTGGTTTACATTTCACCTAAATACCCTAGGCTTTACTTTAATTTATTTATTTTTTTAATTTGGAGCCTAGGAATCTCGATTGGTAAATTTTCAGCCAATGTCTAAGAACTAAGGAAGACCTTAAGGGATAACCTATTTCCCACATTAATCTAACCCCAGGCTTGATCATTAGTTCCTGTGTCTATTTTCCATTTGCTTCAGTTTTCTTAAGCATTTATTTGTTTCACTTGCAGAATATGGAACTTTTTAAACTAATTCAAGTGATTTTAGGAATGAAACTGAATCTACACAGGGGGTCACGTGGCATTCCATATGTAGAATTTTAGACAAAACTAATATACTCTTTGTGTTTTTGATATAATGAGACAGACTTGCCACATTATCCAAGTTTCTCCCTTGGGTCATTTCTTAGGGAAAACATTGTTAATAATGCAGATGTTGTGCTACTCTGCTTGACTCAAAGCCCAGTGACCCTCACCTGTGTCCAACCTACTGCCAGAGAGCAACCTTAATCAGATCTTCACGCGTGCAACCTGGTACAAGACTGTGGCTGTGTGTTTCTCTCAGCCTTTAGTGTGGTTGGTGTCTGCACAATCTCTTCGATTTGGTTGATTGGAATCAACTGTGAAAGTCTCTATCCAAGCTAACTTGGCCAAAGTATACATTAGTATTTTCTAGGCTTGAAGAGATTAGAATCCATGGAATGGGCTATAAGTACACAGCATGCTGGGGTCTCAATCCAAACAATGAGTTCTTAGTTGTCATAGATGGGCACAAAGTTAACATCTTTTCTTGTAATGTCTCCCTTAGAAGTGAAGCTCTGCTTTAAAACAACACATATCCTGCAATGGGGATGATAAGAAGCAAGAATTGAAATATGTTGTTGATATCTTTTAACAAAATGTGCAGGCAGAAGCATGCCTTGGTCATGGACATGGGAAGCTGGTGTCTCAGAATCAGTAACTTGGTGAATAAGATGTGCAGGAGGAGCTGTTTTCAACTGTATTTTTTAGAGTAGTTGTAACTGCCTTAGGGTTTTTATCTATAAATTGCTTTAAGCTATATAAACTACAATAAAGTATTAAGATTATATATGTGTTCAGGAATTCCCTTTTAAAAGGAGAAAACAAATATAAACCCCATTTAATGTTTGACTTGAAGAACTGAAATGAGAAAAAGCTTGGTATGAGTGTATTGAGTGAGAAGCACTGTATTAGCATGCAATAATGCGTACTGATATACTCATAGGAACACAATTTGCTTCCTTTCCACGGACACAGAAGGACCTTCAGCGTAGTATTAAATGGAGATCCCCAAGTCATAGTAAGATTATAGGGAGAAAGTAAATTCCTGAATCTTCTGCTTGGATATATATTCTTTTATCCATCCTGCAGTTCATACATATTTATTACATACCTACTATGTGACATACACATTTATTGCATACCTACCTACCTGTTGTATCGTTCTCTACCTATTCCACGAATAATATTCAATTGTCCTTCACATCTGATGTTATGTTGTGTACCAACGTCATAAGGTATTTATTTTCCCTAATCTACAAAGATTTTTATTAAAACCTGTCATTTAGAAAATAGTCTTCAGCTATAGAATCAGGCAAATCTATATATAAAAGGTGATGATGCACATAAGACCAGAACTAGCATAAGACTTAGAAACATGAAACTAACATGGGTCAAAAAGGACATAGGAAGATCAATCATAATAGATACTATTTCACATAAAATCCAGAAGAAATGAAAAAATAAATACTTTTCATCATGAGCTTAAATTAGGGCATAGAGTTTAAAGAGATGTTAGACAAATAATTGTAATAAAAATAAAATTACTGTAGTAAATATTCCAATAGGAGAATATAGGGGTCATAGGATCATTAAGCCTAAATTTAGCTCTTGCAGGGAAAGTTACTGAGGAAATGAGTTTTCTTCTTCATCCCTCAATGCTACTGCAATAAATGTGAGAGCAATAGAATTTAATGCAAATATAATATTTTAAGAGATTAAAAGATACAAAATATTTTTACTATTCGACAACTAGAGTTGTACCAACAATGCTTCATCTTTGCTGGTGCGTTTTTATCGTAATTATTAACCTCAAAAGATATATGTGAAACTTTCTTTGCTCTCAC
Source organism: Equus quagga (assembly GCF_021613505.1). NCBI lineage: Eukaryota > Metazoa > Chordata > Mammalia > Perissodactyla > Equidae > Equus > Equus quagga. The sequence goes on from NC_060275.1 coordinate 110,471,212, forward strand.
AGCTATCCCTATCTACACATACCAAAACAAGCATTTAGCTAGCATTTAGCTATGTTCAAATAACATCTTTACAAGTCCTCCCTCCCACTATATTACAAAATATTTGGAAAAACATACCAAATTTTCTTACTCTTTCTTTTGTCGCTTTTAACACAGTGCCTAGAAAATACAAACCAATCCACAAAATGTTCATTTACATTAATCGATTAGTTCTTTAATTGCTAATTACTGCATAATATAGTAATAGTGTAAGAACACAAGAGGAGTAAATACAAAATGTATGGAGAGTAAAAATTCCTCAAAGATAATAAAATATGAAAAGAATAGAGAAATCTCATCATTTTAACATCTTTGTCTTTAGAACTCTGTAAATACTTTTTCATTCCACAGTGATTAATTTTCACTGGCAAAGTCTCCATGGACTCACTCATCATTTTGATGAGTTACTAGGTGGAATTGGCATTTACTCCACTTGCACGCTCCATCAGCAATGCTCAATTCTTACCCAAGTCATAACTAGCACATTACCATTTCCATAGCAAATATTAATCAGCAGGTATTCTACGATGGTGCCTGAATACCAGGAGCTAAGTTGTGCTGAATTACGATGCACATTAATAAAGTGGAACTCTCCAGAGATTGTTGATATATGGCAGCTGTAATTCTGCTTTTACTGATCATACATTAAATTGTGTTAAGGTGAGAAACACCCCTTAAATAAATAAATGAAAGCGTACTCTGCTTGAATAATTTCAATTTAGAAATTAATGTGTTAACTCGGCCTGTGAGTGACCGCCTGTCTTCTCCAAATGAACTGTCTGTGACGGAGGTAGGATGTGCTCACTTTATATTCTACTGCCCTCTGGCTGATAAAACCTGCTGCCAGAATAAGAGACTAGTTAACATTCAACATATGCTAATTAATGTACTTTATTAAAATGTGCTATTGTTGCCTTTATTCATTCTTAGTACTTAATTCATTGCTGGAGGGGATATAATAAAACCATTAGGGCTTTCCAAACAGTCATCAAAACCTCACACAGCTGAGGTAGATTTTAAATAGTAGGATTCCTCTATTCACCTCTTACTGCTTAAAATTATTTTTTCTCGAAATGTGGCAAACCATAATTTAAAAATGTATTATATCATCTGAATTAGGGAATTCATTTGCAAAATATTTGGAGGTTTATCCTAGGAAGCTCAATTGAATATGCTTAAAATATTCTGTGTTAAACAGATTAAATCTTGTTAATTTACAATGTTTGAGAAAGCCATTTAAGTTGTAATATATACACTCAGAAACACAAGAGAACTTTCTTAATCCATGTAGCTTATTTTTTCTACAAAACATGCTGACTAATGCCCAGTGTAGGTTGAGAACTTTCTGTTAATGAGCTTCTCAGAAATACTCTGGCGTACATCTGCTTCCACCAGGTGCATTATGATGGTTACCAAAAGCTAACTGTCCTAGCTCCTAATCCTTTCATGTCAGTCAAGGTAAGCTGGGAAAGGTTGTGGAAACAACTCCAAATCTCAGTGACCCAACACCAAAGTCTGTTGCTTACTTGCACAAAGCTGGCTGCCTGTTGCGTGACACTGTCATCTGTCCTCCATCAAAAATCTAGACTGTTTCCATCAAGATGTCACAGCCTGCCATCATGTCATTTGTGTTGTCTTTTCAACATACGGTTTGAATGTTCTTGGGCCAGAGGAAGAGAGAATGGAGAGGAATGGAGGGCAAATGGATCTTCTGTGCTTCATACAGGACTCGACACACTGTCTCCTGTAAATCATTGTCCGGAGCTAGTCACTTGGTACCAAACAAACTGCAGAGTAGACTGTGATGTCAAAGGAATACGTGGATATTTGGTTAGCATTAAATGTTTCTTCTACTGTCATCCTGTAATTTAATAAAATTTTAAAAAATATATTAAAGAAGAGTGAAAATATTGAGATATAGCTATCAAAACATGAACACTTTGGAACTCCTTGGTAAAGTCTAATTGATTAAAAAAGGATACTATCCAATTAAATGTCAGTAAGATTTATATAAAATTAATAAATAAAACTAAGGAAAAGGCACTAAAATCCAAGAGGATTCTTTGTGAGTGATTTTAACTTCTCAAACTATTTTTAAAAAGTAGGTAATCGTAATGGATGCATTGTAGTCGTTTCTGCAAGGTGTATGAAAAACAAGAAACTCTCGTAAACAGACTCAAATAGATTCACGGTAAAAGAAAGGGCCTTGATCTCACATTGTATTTGTAAATGAACATGATTTAAGTTGAGAAAAATTATTTAACTTCTATACATATCGCTTTTAAAGAACATCGATATTGTGTAGAGTCGAACCTGCTGACTGCTATATGACTGTGATCCAGTTATTCGCTTTCCCATTTGTAAAATAGGTTAAAAATAGCCCACATCTCCTGCAGTTGTGAGGAATAAGGGAAAAAATATATGGAAAGTGCTTACAGTACATAAAAATCCCTGAATGCATGTTAGCTATCATTAGTACCATCACAAGTTTACTGACATTTAATTAACAAGCTGAATTCTAGATGATTTCCATTGGAAAATAAACCTTCTATTTCTGAAGTTTAAAATATACTTAGCTTTACTACATTTTAGTGTATATGTATTTAAAAAGTTAGCAGTCTTATGGACTTATTTTAAATTCAATAAATTTGACTTTATTTTAAAATATATTTTCCAAATAAATTTAACCTTAAAAACTTGATTAATTTATTAACTTCCTCAGCATATCGTTTTTTCATAAATCTAATTCATGAATTCCAAGTAAGTGAAGTCATATGCAGTAAGCTTTTATTTTAAGTCTAAAAACTTACTAATACACAGAGGCAAACAATCAAATACTGTTTTCAGCTCATCTGTTAGCATTTGTAATGCATTTGACTGTCAGTAGTGAATAAACCTGCAGGAATATGAATGAATACAATTTTAGAGATAATAATTTGAAAATTCATATCATTTATCATACCTTCTTAATAGCACCATATTTTTCAGTTGTTTGTTTTTCTGAGTGATCTAGTTTTTTTTCTATCTCAACACTGGAATTCAAATACCATACAATACAATATCATGAGATGCTCTGTTACATGTTTCAAATAAATTTAAATGTTAACAAGTAATAATGAATAGATCTTATTAACATATATAACCACCAGGATATATGTAAGCATATAATTTATTTTATAAATTGTACTGCACACACAAGATTCTCTTTGGTTCAATATTCAGAATGATGTACCTTTTAAATAAAATATAAAACTAATTTCCTTTTAGCTTTCTATTCTTTTTATCTTTATTTTTTTGAACTGTGAATGCAGAAATGTGTAAAATCCAATTTCGCAAATATTTAGAATAAAAAAGGAAAGGACATAAAGGAACATTCAGGTTTGAATTGACTTTCCTCTTTTTTGTAGCCAATTTACATGAAATGACAATTGGAAAAGTAATCTGCCAGTGATCATCCTGGGTCTTCCAACACCTCCCCCCTTTATCACTTTTGCTTTTTTCCACTTTCTATTCAAATGCTAACATTAATCAATCGTGTCAATTTGAACATATTCAAATTCTACCCAGATGAAAATCATTTGAATTTCAAGTGATATTTGGAATACACACTGGGAAAAAAATGAATTTATTTTGATCTCAACTGATACTTGGGTTAGCATCAAACATCCTGCCAAGAAGAGATAGAACCTTTGGTTCCACATCTTTGATGAAAGCCTCTTTATTTATTTATTTATTTTTAGTGTAAGGGGAAATATTCACTTCTGAGAGAGATTGAAGATACATCTGAGATCACAGCCTCTCTTAATGCTTGGAGTTTTCATTCATAGCTTATATAATTTTGATGGGAAATTTTGCATTGGAAATATTGCACTGCAATTTTATAATCCAACAAAAGAAACATGTTCGAAAATAAAATGAAGTACAACTTTCAAGAGAACCTCTTACATGTGGATTGTAATGCCAGATAGATTTAAACAGAGCAGCTGTTTGCTGCTCAGGTCTCCCTAAGGTCCTGTGAATAGATCTGTTCCCAGTGGTTAGGAGAATTTCCTTTTATTGTTTCTGACAAGCATAGCAGTCTGATCACAGGTGTGGACGACAGTTTTTTAAAAAAGAAAGAAATATCCAAATTTTTGGCCAACATTCTGATTATATTTCCATAGACATTAGACTAAATAAAATTAAACTTACAATTAAAGAAATAAAGAGACATCCGAAAGTATTTTATATATATATTGTCATCAGTGAGAAAGCTGCTTTTTGAAAAAACATACATTTGCTGGGGTTTCACTCTCTATGGCCTACATGACATTCTCACATATATTAAAAGGGGTTAATAAATTAACACCTTTCATTTATTTATTTATTTGTTCATTTAGTTCATTGGGAACATCTCACATATGACACAACACATAGTAGGCACAAAGTTGTTACACAATGATACAAGACATTATTAAACTGCATGCTCAATTAACTTGGTCGTTTGGGGAATGCTATATATTCTTTTAAAGCTGCTTTCAGAATAAAGCAGGAAGCATAGCAGGTGGGTTGAGTAAAACACTTCCACCATGAAATCATACGTTCTAATTACTCGAAGAGTTTGCCTCTGGTTACCACTGGCTTCCTTCGTAATTCTTATAGATTACTTATTTCTCCTCACATAATCTTTCGTTTCAATTAAGATTATGTGTTATTCAGATCCAGTCCTTCTTTTTAGTAGGTTCTGGTGCAGGGTTCTCCTCAGTTCCAGTCATTCTCCTCCATATTCATTATTCTCCCTCTGTCTCTATCTCCAATGAATATTATAAAATTTTGTTTGTGCATCAAGATAAATTGATCCTCCTCTAATGTTTAATTCCTATTTTTCCATGAGATTGTGGAGTCCTCACAATCTAGCCATTTTTAAATATCCCAAAAAGAGATAAAACATGAAAAAGACCACATTAGAGTAAGAAATAATTTTGCTATCCTATTAAAAGTACTTATCTCATGTATAAATTTACATACTGTAGAGATTCTAAACATAAATAAAAAAATCAAGAATATAAACTTCCATACACATATAAAATATTTATAAGTCACTAGCAATCATTCACAGTCCATGTTGCAATTTAAAAATTAGAGGCAGGATTTTCACATAAAGATGCCAGAACACTCACTGGTTGAGGCTGTCTCACGGGAATCATATTCTGATGAGCATTGTCAGAAGCCAAAATAAACTATATGCACAAATTTCTTTTAGTATCTCACCTTGGTGTGAGAGATTTTGGAACCCTACAATTAGGAGAGAGAGGATAGTCAAGGCTGTTCTCACATCACCAAATATATCTGTAGGTTGTACTTCCCATCCCTGCCTGAGATTTGTTTTGACCGTCACAATGTTAAGTAATTAATACAAAATCTCTTTTCTTCCTTTTGGATGCTGAATAAATTAAATGCAGATTGCAAACTGGAAGCACTGGCTTAGTTCTATGATACGGTCCTAAGGCACGTCTAAGGCATGCAGGGAGACAAAAAAATTAGAAGAAATATTGCTTCCTTAATATTCTGATTTCCAAGGTGCTCCTATTTCCATGAAAACCTGACCAAGATGTATTTTTAGAAGACTTTTGTTTTCTGACATGTACTATGTTCAAATTCTTAAATGTTTTAATATTTGTAAAATACAGAAGATATTATATTTATAGTCAATATCAATCATCCATTATATGTGAGTATAAATAAATTATAAGAAACCATATCCATTTTTAGAAGGTAAAGAAATGGTAATGGATTGTAAAGTCTTCACAGTTTAGAAAAGAAAATATGGAGAAAGAAGAACTGCTAATGATAAAAGAAAGTTTCCAATGACAAAAAGAAAATGTGTATAAAACCATAGTCCTAATGTTACTTTTAGTGAATCCAATTAGTTGGTATAATTGGAGGATTTGACTTCTTTCCTATCAAAACTAGCTAATTTTCTCTTCCATTCAATGTTTTCTGTTGTTGTTATTTTAGAGGAGAGATGTGAAAGGGACATTATTGCACACTGTATCGTTGGAAGGAGAAAAATGACCCAATAGACCTACAACTGTCATACTTCAGGATTAGAAAAAAATCGCAATCACCGAGAAAAGCTTAGTCACTATCCCTCTTTCTAGCAAAAATTATTAGATAAATTCAGTTGTTAAGTAAACTTAATCAAATATTAGATAGACCTAAGTTCTCAGGTAAATCTCTGAAAAGAAATGATCAGCTGAGAAACAATTTTATTTCAGAAACTTACAAATCATTTTTTTAAGAACCTTTTTAGGATATTAGTAAATAATTCATAAATACTTATAGTATTATCATAAGAAAAAATTGAAAAAATCTTCAGTCCCAAATTTTAAGAGTTCCTCTTACTCTTTGATGACCCATTCCACTTCCCTCCACTCTTCCTTGATACATCCCCATTGGTATTGTTGCACAAAAAGTAAAATATTATAATTACAGATAAGGGCCAAATATGCTGTTACTGTTGTGGTTTTAATCTTAAGCTGGGAAAACCAGCAGTCTTTCTGACAATAGACACAATAATGATTTACAAGATTCTCTGCAGGTTCAGAATCACAGACGTTTACAGTAAACAAGTGAGCAAGTGAACTGGATTCTCTATCTCTTGTCTAACCAACAATCCTTTAAATATTAAAGGCAGTCCTTATGATGCGGGGTCAGCAAGCCAAAGAGTTGAAAGAAAGATTTCTTGGACTCTCAAGGTCTGGCAGTAGTGCTCTTTTATTTAGAAAATAGTGGGGAATAGCAAGGGGACAGGACCCATGGGCAGTAAAGAGCTGCTGGGTGGGGACACGACCCATGGGTAGTCAGAGCTGCTGCGTGGGGAGAGGACCCATAGGCAGGAGGAGCTGCTGCTGCAAACATGGGTTCAGAGTAGGGCTAAATTTAAGGCATAGGTATGTGAGTTATCTCTTTACAAGACAAAGGAAAGAATATGTAAAAAAAGTTGTTAAAATGGTATCAGGGCAGGTGGGGTCTGGTTATTGGGTGGTCCTATAACTTTTAGATAAGAATCAAAACAGATTAAGTAAATGGCAGAAGCCACCACCTTAAATATTATCTTCAGCTAAAGTCAAAGGAGGATTTGGCGGGGGGGTCAGTTACATGAGGTTACCAGACAATAAACAACTTAAGTCCTTGCCATCCCCATTAACAGTTTCTAGAGATAAGGCCATTCCCCCATTCCTCCTGGTTCAGAGAGGGAGACACCCCCCACAGATGGAGACTTCCTTCACAAATGTAAATGTCTCTCATCAAAGGGCAAGCAAATTCCACTCTTCAGAGCCTCCTTCTCATCTGCAGTTTTTAAAAGTAACCAGCCCAAAATAATCCTCATCACTTAGGCCCACATATGTCACACAAAGTATCATCTTTGTTATGCTTCACTTACACTATTGTGTAAGATAATAAAAATTATGAATACTATCAAAGAACATTTCTTATGTATGAACTTTAAGCATCTTTAAAGGGGAAATGAGCCACAAAACAAAATTTTGTAATTTCACCAGAGACTACCTAGTACCTGACCTAATTGCTATCACAGCAAACTACCAGTCAGTGTTTATCTACTCATATCTTGTTCTTAAAACATTCCCAGAGTGATTATATCAATAAAATCAGAAATAACATTTCTTTTGGAGATTGAGTTTTGACAATTTTATCCCAAGAACCTTTTGTTTTGTTTTCCTATTAACACTTACCAGCTAACCAGTTGCCTTCAGTAACAATATAATTTTTTCTTTCTTAAACTAAACTGTCAAGCATTTTAATAGTACTTTTTTAGAGTGGACAATTTTCTTTTGGTTCATTTGAAAATAATAGGAATATGCATCAAAATGGAAATGACAATAAACACATGAACTCTATGTGGAAAATTGGGAGTGCTGGCTTATCCCTGAACATTAAGAATACATGTATCCCATTTTATTATCGTGCAAATTCATCTTGTTTCAGTAATTTCACATTTTGCTTCCTAGTTCCAACTTTGGATTTCTTGAATCAAATAAGACCCTGCTCATCCTGCAGATGTGCATTTCCCAATTGGGCTAAGGATAAATCCACAGCTTAGCATAAGAAAGTCAACGGTGTTCAAGGGCCTCTTCAAAGTTTTTTAAACTGTAAAGAATACCAGCCAGGGTGTTGGAAATCCATTTAGAAGAGACAAAATTGTCAAATCACATGGTTTTTCAGGGAAGTGGGCAGCGAGAAATATAAGGGTGAATATTTAAACCACTAACACCATAAACTTATGCACCTTGGCCCTGTCAGCAGCATAGTCCCATTTTCCTGGACAGTTTCATATATTTCAGGTAAATTTAATTGTTTGACAATACCTAGCTTTTGGAGAGCTGGCAACATTTTACCAGAAGAGTTAGTATTAGATGAACTTGTCAAAGGCTTGAGAGAGAAAATGTGGTTGTTGAATTCCAATAATAATAAAAATGCAATGTTTATCTTTAGAGTATACACACCTGTGCTTAAAAATGTGTCTGAGTTTGTCATCCCCCCTTCACTCCTCTCTTTCTCTCCATTGCCATAGGACATCTAGCCCAAGCTTTGGAGGAACTTCTGTAATTTGGCACTGTGGGGGCCTGGAATTGGCCACCCCAAAATATGTCTTTGGCATGAGGATTATTTGGGGCTGGTTACTTTCAATAAACTGCAGACGGGAAGGAGGATCCGAGGAGTGGAACTTGCTTGCCCTTTGTTAAGAGACATTTACATTGTAAAGGAAATCTCCATCTGTAAAGTTGTCTCCCTCTCTGTATCAGGAAGAAGGGAAGATGACCTTATCTCTAGAAAATCTCAATCAATGGGGAAGGCAAGGACTTAAATCTGCATTTGTTTGTTGTGCTTGTCTGGTAACCTCCTGTAATTGACTCCCCCCACCCCCAACATCCTCCTTTGTCTTTAGCTGAATATGATATTTAAGGTGGTGGCTTCAGCCATTTTGATGAGTTGCTCAGCTTGCCTGAGCCTCCCATGTATACATGTTATAAAGCTTTGTTTAATTTTCTCCTGTTATTCTGTCTCATGTGAATTTAATTCATTCTCCAGCCAGACAAATCCAGAGAGGGTAGAGGAAATGTCTTCCTCCCCTACAGCACCATGGTACCCTTCCCATGTTTCAAACCTGGCCTCTCTCTTCCTGGTTTGACACTGTTGACTGACTGCCTCAAACTGGTGCATCCATCTCCTGCTATATTTTCCCTGTGTTATTTATTATGTACGATTAATTCTGTGAATTTCAAAAAGTTTTGGTGAAAATAATCATATATTTTTTACAGTGCTACATACTTTACATAGCATTTCCCAATCATTATTTCACTAGATCCTCATAACTATTAATAGTAAACTGTTTGTTTGCATTTTCTAACTAAATTAACTAAATTTTGTGGATTAAAAATTGAGTCTCAGAAAGGTTAACTGACGAATGGTAGTTTGGGTATCTACCACTTGTGAGAGCTAAGAATCAAATGATCTGAATTTTGTTTCACAATGAAATAGTGTCTATAAACAGGAAAACAGAAGATAAAATTCAATTATTGGTTGGCACATAGAGATCAAAACTTTCAAGAGCTGCAATTTAAGACCTCACATTATAATTTCATAGGAACAAAAGCAATTTTAAATTGGTTTATTATCCTCAGAGATTATGCAATGTCATAGTTTTCTGAAAAATACAATGAAGTAAATGTGTTAGAAAATGCATTTCATCTAACACGTTTGTGATAAATTATGTTAACACTGTGTACCTTTTATATAATGTGATGAAAATAGCACCTTACTGCTGTGCTCTTTGTCTCCAAAAACATATAATCCTACTCTAATCGTGAGAAAAATATCAGACCTATCCCAAATGAGAGATGGTCTACATAATACATGTCCATTGCTCCTCAAAAATGTCAATATCATTAAAAACAAGGGAAGTCTGAGAAACTGTCACAGCTAAAAGGAGCTTCAGAAGCCATGTAAACTGTATGTACTGTGGTGTTCTGAATGGGATCTTGTAACAAAAAAAGGACATTAAGTAAAAACTAAGAAATTTGAATAAATTGTGTAGTTTAGTTAATAATGAGTTATCTGTATTGGTTCATTAATTGTAACAAATGTACCATACTAAAGGAAGATGCTAACACTGGGGGAAACTGAGTTTGAGGTATGTGAGAACCCTCTGTGCTACCTTTGAAATTTTTCTGTTGGTCTAAAACTGATCTGAAATAAAAATTTTCCCAAAAAAGCAAAGTAACTTTAGCATATACTTACCATTTCCCAAGTAGACTGACAATCTATGATTATACAAAATAATCTACGTGAGAATGTTTATAGTGGCTTTATTTGCTATTGTCACACCCTTGAAAGAACTTGAATGGGACTTCAACTTGGAAATTGCCAAACTGGTAGTTCATATGGTGAAATAGTACTCAGAAATCACAAGAAATGAGCTACTGATAAACCAACAACATGAATGAAGCTCAAATGCATTAAGCTTATAGAAAGAAGACAGATTTGAAAGGCTGAATAATATGTTTCCATTTATTGGACATTCTTGCAAATACAGAATTTTCAAGACAGAAAACATATTAGTGGTTACCTGGAGGTTGGGGAGGAGAATTTTACAAATAAGGGTCTAGGGAAATTTTTTGGTTATTGCAATAGCTCCATATTTTGATTGTAGTAGTGGTTATATAACGGATACATTTTGTTTAAAAAAACAGAATGGTTCACTACAAGCACGAATTTTATTGTATATAAACTATATCTTGATTAAAAAAACAGAAAAAATAACTGTGGGTCACAACATAATGTGTCACCTTAAGTATTATGAAACAAAAATAATCTCTTGAAAAATAACATGAAAATCCCCAAGTGCTATTGGTCAAATCTTCAGGGAACCTTGACAAGAGGTAGTAGCCATGACATCTGTGGGCCAGTTTATGTATAGGGGCAAATTCTGGGAAGAATTTCCAATTGGAGTCATCAGATCACAGAAAGAATAGAGAATTGGCAGGTGTCGAGCAAATTCCTATGTGAATGCTGTAACTCAACAAGTTAGGGATCAGAGGGTGCTTTTGAGGTCATTTAAAGGGATCCATTAGACCACACTTTTACATCAACAGTGAGAACTAAGCACTAGAGAAGGAGGTTAAGAACAAGAAAGAGTCACGAAAAGCCAAGAGGCAGTAACAGAGTGGTGAGTTATACCATCTTTCATGGCTATCCACAAAATAATAATATTATTCATTTAAAGGATGAAGGAAATGTTCCAATTTGACTTCCTTTATAAAACTACTTTTTGAATGAGAAATGAGTAGTGTCTCTTAACATTTGCTATTAAAACCTACAAAAATATTCTCCAACTCAATTAATATATTACAATTTGTTTACAAGCACTTGTGAAATATTTTACTGTCATGAGCAAAAGAATAAATAATATTTGTTGATTTTAAAAAAACATCAGAGGTGTACAAGCCCTTGAAAATAAAGGTATAAAATACTTAATAATGCCCTGTTAATTTATGTAATTCAAAATAGCAGGAGAAATAAAATTACAATCCCATCAGTCAAAGGAAGATTGGGCTCAAAGCGCTTTTAAAACTCAAAAGCGCTTGAAAGTGGCAACAGTCTTGTAGAGCTCATTAGATCACAGAATTTGCTTTAAGGGAATGGAAACTCAGGTATGATTATTATTATGAGTAAAATAAAGAAAATTAAATTATAACCCTAAGAGGTTAATTATTTATCAGCCCAACCTCTTAGAAAATGAATTCATTTATTAGATAAAAATCTAATAACTTTAATTACAATTGGAATCAAAGAAATATTTAAAATTAAAGTCGAATAACTGAAGAGAAACAAGGGAAAGTAATTAGAATTGGAATGTCAAACCACTGTTAGCTACTGTTCACCCAGTAATTCGCTTGTGACAAGCACAATATTGCCAGTTGGAATGGCATCTTATCATCAAGCAATATATGAACATGCCAGACATTTATTAGGAATTCTACATAGTTTGTTCCATTTAATCCCCAAAGCAACAAAATAAGGCAGGTCCTGTTATCATTATCCCAGGTTTATAGATGGGAATATTGACTTGTTCATGTCGTTCCCTGGATCCTGATATATGAGACTCTACGCTGTATAGCCCTTCGTGGTTTAGACCACTTTATAATCCAAGAAACGCTTGGCTAAATTTGTGTATTAAACCCTTTGGAGCATATAATCCTAATCTCCTTAGAATAGTCAGTGTTAAAAGTGATTCAATTTTCATCTTGCTTTCTATTTCATTAAACTTTTGCTTAGGTCTCCATCGTCAAAGAGTATAGAATAGTGGCTAAATAGGACAGTTTCTAGAGCTGGTCTGCTCGGGTTCACAAGTGTGGATAATATAGATCTATTTTAGAAGAATGTTTAAAAGATTGAATGAGTTAACATATGCTTATACCCTACTCCCACCTAAGTGTTTATTGTTTATCTACTTCTAATTTATTTAGATGCGTTCTATTACTATTCCTTTGTAGCAACTAAAGTGTTTTTCTCATCAATTTTCAACCTTTCTTCTTCTCTAGTTTGATGATCTATGGCTGTAAATTTCCATCTAAGCATCACTTTAGCTGCATCCCACAGTTTTGACAAAGGGAATTTTGTCATCAATATCTAAAAATTATAGTTTCTTATTTGACCCTAGAATTATTGATCATTGGCTTATTTTTTCTAAGTTTTAAAATGTTATTTTCCTAGCTGTATTTTGCTTTCTGTTTATTAATGTAGAAGCAATGTAATCACAGAACATTTCATTCCTTTGAAAATATTTGCGACTGGCCTTTATGTCCTAGGATGGAGTCAATTCTCATGCATGCTCCGTTTTGTATGTTTGTGTACTAGATCTAGCTTGTTTACTTGTTTGTTCAAATCTTCTATGATTCTACTGATATATTTGGCCTTCTTTGATTTATCCATTATTAAGAGAGTGAACCTGGGTACCTGAGAGTTACTGTAAATATTCAATAAGATTACCTTTCGACCTTGTTATGAAAAGAAGTTAATCTTGTCAATTTGCTGTTTTCTTGTTTAACCTGAGGGGTAACTCAAAGGTCACAAGGGTTCATGAGTTTGTTTTACAGAAGAAAGAGAATGTCTTCAAGGATCATCAGATAATCGTCTCTAACTGCTGTTGGTGTCCAGAGGTCAGATGGCCCAGGAGCATATCAGGAGTGAAAGAAACGCGGATCACCCTTTTGTTTCTCTGAAACTCCTCCTGACACACCCCTTAGCTCTATAAAACCTTCTGCTTTCTTCTCTTGTTAAGGTGGATTTGAGAGAATCCATGCTCCTACCTTCTCTTCTTGGCCAAATTAAATAAAAGTTTCTCCATCTCCAAGCACTGATGTCTCAGTGTTTGGCTTACTGTGCTTCAGGCACACGAACTTGCGATTAAGAGGTTCGATATCAAGAGAAAGGCAAAAATCCCCCACTATGTGGTGGATTGTCTCTTTCTACTTGTTCTCCTGACAAATGTTGTTATATATGTGTAGGCCATATTCCTAGATGCATTAACTTATATGTTTCTCATGAGGTGAAATTATTGTGTAATGATTTCTTTTGTCTCCAATGAAGCTTTTCACCTCAAAGTCACTTTTTCTCATATTAATATAGTTTCATCTGCATTTTTTGGGTGTGTAATTGATCAATATTTGCCTTGTATGTTTTTCTAATTTATCCATTTAGATTTACCAATATATTTACCACTTTATTTGCTTCTCTTTGTATTTTTTCATTTCAGACTTTCCATTGAGGATCACTTTTATTTCTGCCTTAGGCAAATCCCTTGATATTTACCTTAGAGGATCTGTGGTAGTAAACACTCAAAATTTTTGTTTGTCTGGAAATGTCTTTATATTATTCTCATTTGTGAGAGATATCTTCAGTTGATATACAGCTCTGAGCTGTTTTTTTCCTCCTCTATGCACATTAGGACATTTTTTTTCACTATCTACTGACTTTTGTTTTTGCAGTTGAGAAGTCAGCTGTCACAATAATTCTTATGCCTTTGAAGGTAATCTATCCTTTCACTCTAGAAGCTTTTAAAAGCTTAGCTCTCTCATTGATGATCTGAATTTTCACTGTGATATACATAGGAGAAGTATTATCTTTACTTATCCTGCTTTCTATTCTTGAGTTTCAAAAATGTGTATGCTGTTTTTTATAATCAGTTCTGGAAAATTCTCAGTCACCTCCCCTAACTTTGCCTCTTTCCCGCTCTCTCTCCATTTCTTCAGGAATATTGACTAGATATGTGATATTCCTTCTCACTTTGACTTTCAATTTTCTTGAAACCTTTTTATTTTTATCTCTTTACTTTTCTGTGTTTTATTCTGTATAATTTCTTTAGGTTTATCTTTAAACTCATGTATGTTGTCTTCAAATGTTGCTAATCTGGTATAAAACCTGTCCAATTACTACTGATTTCTCTTTATTTTTTTTCTATTTAGTTTTATTTCAAATACTTGTTTTGATATAGGTCTTGCTATAAACATACATTCAATGACTTTTATTTAAGTATTTTAATATGGTTATTTTATATTTCATTTAGTCATTCTAATATCTGATATTGTTATGGATCTCATTCTGTTTTCTACTTTATCTACTGGTTCTGAATACTGCTATTTTCTCTCTTGTATGTTTTGTGATTTGTGATTGTGAGTTTATAGTTGTGGAAATTTTCTATGGGAATTCTTTGAGGCCAGGTTTGAAATTAAATTTCTGCAGAGAATGTTTGATTTTGCATTTAGAACATTACTTGGCACATTTTAAATTAAATTTCAGCTTTCAGATGTTTCATATAAACCAAGTTGTGTGAATTTATAATGCAAATCTGCAAAACTACTCATGGTTATGTGCTTTTAAGATTTGTCTTTTTCCTTGTCACTCAGGGGGAATATTTCCTACAGATCATTGGATGAGGGAAGGGAGGACAAATGGGTCTATTTTACTATTTTCCCTTAGTATGATCATGTTCTTTAGGACATTTCTTATATGAAAACTAATAACACTACTTTTCTTCTTGACTTTTTTCTGCAAGATAGGAAGAAAATGACCTCTTGGGTCCATATTGTGGAAATCTGAATTTTCATCTAACTACAGGGTTACAAGTACACAACAGTCAGTAACGGGTCTTTAATACACTGAAGGGAAAATTCATAGTGTTATATTATTGATTTATAAGAAAAATTATCTCTCAATTCTAATAAAAAGGGGCATCAAAGAGCTATGGAAACATGAAGGTAATGTTGAAAGAGGAGGTCCCTGATGACCTCATTAATCCTCTGAACACCATCAGGGTCTATTGGTACCAATTTATTTGTAGAGACTTTTTTTTAGCAGTTCCAACTATTTGTGAGTTTTGCCATTTAAAGGCTTTCATTCTTTGTCAGAAGTAATTAAAAGAAAATGAGAAAACTTACTGATTTTTGACAACAAAATAGAAGTCATTTTACCTTGAAAATACAAGATAAATCCATTAGACTTATTTTTATATATCTTGGATACATTATGGGGTGTCAGTGACTTGTTTTCCTATATTTTGAAAAAACATTATTTCATTATAATTCATCACTGCTCATAATTATTCTAACTATACTACTAAAGATTAAAAGGATAAGTAAACTTTAGAAGGATGAAATAGCCTAGAGGGATGATGAAATAATAAAATAAATTGCTATCTTTCAGTTTTCTTATTGTGTTACCCAAGTATTGCATCCTCTTTCAAGAAGGTATTAAACAAATTGGAAACACCACCAATTGAGATTATTTTTAAATTTTATTGAACACAGTTGAGAACTCAGAATTTTTCATATTTTGTGTGTAACGGCAAGGAGAAAAAGTTGACACGAGAAAACATATACTATTACTAGATGAATCAGGAGATGAATACAAAGAGACAATGAGCAGCCCTCTGGACTCAAATAATGGTGGTTTAATTAATCATATCAGTGAACTCTCAGACTGAATCTTCAGATGATGATATCCTAAATGAACTTTGGCAAATTCAAGAACTGATGAATGAATACTCATTTCCAAGAACAAAAAGAAAATAAAGCATTCTTTATTTATTTCTCGGAAGGGACTTTATCTTACCTCAGTTAGATTTAAGATAACAACTGTCATGGGAGAAAGTTTTAAAAAATATCCAAATGTTTCCTGTATAAAATAAACTGTAGTACGATCATTGGTAACTATGCTGTCATTTCCAACAATCCAATTCTATGCCCTAATTTTGAAAATACAAGAATTTCAGGTTAATCTACAGAATGTACACTGAGAAGGTAGCAAGGTACCATTTGTCAGTTTTGAAATGGTTATTTTTCTTGTACATTCATATATTTTCTCTATGAAAGCATCCAATTTTACAGTGCCATGAAATAGAAAGCTCAGTACTTTTAGCTACTAGTGTGTGTCATATATAAATAAGAGTATTCAACCTTCAGGGAAGAACTGAAACCCCACTGCACCTCTATTATTTGAAGCTCACACAATGCATATTGGAGAATTGTAACTTTCTTTACCTCTATGACCTACACCTGCCACCTCTTTAAACAATTTTATTCTATGTAACTCAGGGATGGAATTAAATAGAAGAAAGCACAGAACATGTTGTATTTGTATTTGTAAGATTGTTGATAAATTCAGAGTGTTGTTTAAGATTATTAAAGGCAAGTCTGCCCTTTGTCTAAGTATGAAGATCCAGAGTTCTCTTACATTGTCTCTTATCATGTCAGCTTCCTAGGAGCTATTGCTGATTATCTGTTCTCAAGTACCTGTAGAACTTAATGGAGTGTTACTGGAAGAGGTCCTTCCCACATCCACAGATCTTAGATGCGCTCAGCAGCAGAACTTCTGGTTCACAGGTTTGAAATAGGTGCTTGGCCAGCCCCTGGGGACCTTGGTTTTCAGTTTACCCAAACATCTAGTCCCTCCCTGCCTTGGCCTTTGGCCATCTTTTCTATTTTCCCACTTCCTGGGATAGCATTTACTGATTTCCCTATCCACGGATTTTTTAATTCTAATTCACTCTTAGGTCATGAAATTTACTCCTACTCTGATGGTATCTCCTCTACGTCTTTGGAAGTGCTGACGAATTACCCCAGATGTTACCAATATCCCCATATGAGACATTTGAATGGTTCCCCTTTGCTAGAGCTGAGATAGTCTCCTAAACATAATAGTTCTAGAATTACCCTTCTTGCCTGATCTATTATGATGTCAAATTCTTGAATACATCCTGATGACCTGCTCACTTCCTGTATTCAATAAGCATTATCAAGAACTTTCTATACCAGGACCGTATTAGACACAGCCTCTGTCCTAAAGGACCTCAAAGTGCACTGCAGCAGTTCTAAATCTTGACAACATATAATGAGTGTTTTAAAAAATACAGATTCCTTGACTTTACACCCAGGCATTTTAATCCCATAAGCCAAGGGAGGTGCATGCGAAACTGTATGGAAAAATTTCTTCAACTGAATCTGAAGTTCGTCTATATGTAGAAATGAACAGACAAACCCATAACAATAGAGCCAAATATACACAGTGAGAAAGTTTACTCATGGTAATAGAGGCACTAGAGGTTGGAGGCTACCCCCAAATTAGTCTTGTACACTTTCTTTCCTGGCTTTTAGAATGAGCTGAATTTGCCCAGCCTCAGTTGTACCTCTAAACAACCTTACTGGGGCACTGAGAGGCAACACATTGGAGCAGTTAGAAGCTAGGTCTCTGGGATCAGGCTGCCTCTTGACAGCTAGCAGAACTTGGGGTAGCCACTTAACTGTGAGCTCCAGTTCTTCATCTGTAACTTGAGTAATGATTGTACTTACCTTTTACAGATGTTGAGATGTTTAAATACAAAAATGTATTGCCAAGTTTATAAGGATGTCCACTGTATAACCAATATATAATAAATGCAAGCTATTAATTTTTTCTGAGAAAACAGTATTTGTCAGATGACTTTTTGAAAAACTGAAAGGTTATTACTTAAAGCATCAAAATATTCTTTACTGTAATTTAAATATTTTTGCATAACTTTCTATATTATTGGTCATAATAAGTGACTCCAGTTTAGTCTCTTCAGAAGGCTTAGATTATGATCTTCCTTTTTTTTTTTTTTTTGAGGAAGATTAGCCCTGAGCTAACTGCTGCCAATCCTTCTCTTTTCGCTGAGGAAAACTGGCCCTGAGCTAACATCCGTGCCCATCTTCCTCCACTGTATGTGTGGGAGGTCTACCACATCATGGTGTGCCAAGCGGTGCCATGTCTGTACCTGGGATCCGAACCGGCGAACCCCGGGCCCCCAAAGCAGAACGTGCGAACTTAACGCTGCGCCACCGGCCGGCCCCCAGGGTCTTCTTTATGGTCATTAACTATAAAGCTCTGAGATGAAGAGCAGGCCCATAATTCACTGACACATGGAGTTGTTTTCCCCATATGAAAGAGATTCAGATTACATTGATTTTCTAGAACCTAATCTTGTTCCTTGATATTCAGTAGACATACTTTTTACTCTCCTAAGGACGCTGAATTCAACATCTTTTGTCTGCTGAGGAATACCACATGAAACCCCTCAAAGAAGCTAGTTAAAACAACAATCTCAATTTTACAAACAATGCAAATTCAAGTGGACTTAGCTTCTTGCAGAACAAAGTAAAGAAACAGATTTTCTGCTATGCTTAAAATCTTAGGCACCTTTATGCTCACTTTAACTTGATAATTTTGTGCTGTGAGTTTAAGTTGTGGAATTTTTGTTGAAAAATTGAAACAGTCCATTTTTTGTCTGAAATATAAATATCCCAAACCAATAAGGTTTCAAATCTCTATCATGCCAAATACAAAGATGTTGCACAGTGTTGAGTCTAGGGTTGTTAGGGAGTAAGTCACTGTATCAGTTAGATAAGACAGAGCCCACATCAGATATTTCAATGGAGGGAAATAGTTATAAAGGAGTTAAAAAGCTGAAAGGGCAAAAAGTTGATGGTGAGGCAATCTAGTAATAAGCAACAGCATGAAGCTGCCATCAGCTATAGGGAGAAGGTAGAGTTGCCCAAGCCTTGGATCCAGGGCTTCGGGTGGAATAAGAAGGAAATAAATTACAACATAATAATGACTTCCAGGGAGCCTGTGTTCAGATGTGTCCAGAGGCGTGCTCTTTGTAAAATCCCCAAATTAATATCCCATGATTACTGGGCCCATTGTTTCTTCATTTTCTTCTAGTGCTATTGCTGTAAATAAATAGCATCATTCAATTAGGAAAAGCTTGATTACATTTATTAAAAATCAACTCTGCCCTTAACTTGAAAGCAAAATTAAATGTCACTCAAAAATCCAGGTAAAGCTAAATGTAAAAAAAAAGGAAAACGATTTGTATTCATACATTGAGAACACGTTGATGGTTTAAAGCCGTCATATGTTAGAACATACTAGAGCCTTGTTAATAATTATACATCCTTGTGCCTTCTGGCAAAAGTGAACAACAACCATCAGTACATATTTTTTTCAGCATGTTTTCCTCTTACATCCTGCGAATCAGCTAAGAAATAGAAAAAAATCTTAAAATAGCAACAAATGTTAATAAGGAATATAATCTGTTGTGGCCTGATTTATTTAGATGGGTCATTTTCTCAAAGCTATGCTCCATTTCATGTATTCTGTGCTAATGCGCTCCTGACAGTACTGGCGCTGGTGTTCCCCTCAGCTAAGGGAACAACAAGGTCTAATTTGAAGTACTGGGTTAATTTACCTCTTGTTCATTGGTGGGACAAAGTTTGGGAATTCATTAAATCTCTAAATATAGCTTCGCCACCTAAATACGGGAAAGGAAGTAACCAAAATTATTTACCAGGGAACCATAGTTACCCTGGTAGGAATGCATTTTAGAAATGTCACTCAAATTTCACAACACCATGTGGAGGTATTTACCCCATCTCACAGGGAAGGCAGAAACCAAGGCCCAGAAAGGTCACAGTGCCATTTGCCTTTAGTAAGAAATGAGGGCAAAACCACAATTCTGTCAGGACCTCTGCCCTACATTAAGTGATTTGTACAAGATCACCCAGATATTAAGTGGAAGAACTAGGAGCAGTCTGGCCCCAGAGTCCCCCCTGTCAAACAATGCCATATTCATTAGCTTTCAAGATATTGTGTAGGGATGTTATGAAGATCTTATGCAGCAATATATGCAAAAATATCTGTGAAATATAAAATGCTATACACACACAAATAATTGTGGTATTTTCTAACTAGAGGAGAAAATATCAGAGGATACTAAAGGTGATTCTACTAAATACCTTTTGGGATATTATGGTGAAAATCAAACTGGGTGACTCTTTACCTTTGAATAATAATATTATGGAGTAGATGAAGTCAAGCTATGCTATACCTCTAAGCAAAGATGTGCAGTAGTTTCCCATGGGACTCTGAGTAATGTCTAAACTTTTACTCTAACCTGCCAATCTCTATCTATATTGAGAATCAATTCTAAATGTTTACTCTAACCTGACAATCTCTAGCCAAGTCGGTCCCAGCTACCTCTCCAGTCGTATCCCTATGATCCTCCCCTGGACCGTAGTTTTAAAAGAAAATGGATCTTTTGGCTATTCTTTAAAAATATGAGCTCAATTCTGCCTTAGCTCTTCCCTCTGCCTGCAAGGCAATTCCCCCTGATGTCATCATGGGCTGGCACCTTCTTGTACTTGAATCGCTTCCTCAGAGGTGCTTACTTGACCTCTCAGACTAAAGCAGACACTCATTCAAGCTGTAGTCTAGTGTCTTGTTTTCATTACCTATAGAGCAGTAATTTGTATTTCATTTTTTATTTGTGTTACAGCTAAAGACTTTTACAACCAATCAAAAGCCATCTAAATTTCAGAGAAAGCTTTGTCCCTCTTCACTGACTGGCACGTGGTAGGTATTTAGCAAATGTGGGTGAATAAATCATAATTAAATAATTAAATAAATATAAATTATTTGAATTTGAAAGCCTGATTCTAATAAGACCAAGGCCGTGGGTTAGAGCTCTATGACAACCAATTAGCATTAGCAGACTTTCAATATCAAAAACTAATTCATCAACATGAAAATTCATAATAACAATCAAAATAAATTCAAGGTACAAATATAGATAGATAACTCATATCCTCACCATTTGATGGAAATATATCTCCAAATGAATGCTATTTTGGGTATTATTTAAAAGACAGTATTAATAAAGGCAAAATAATGAAAGACATTATGTATAGCATTCTATGTGTGCAAAATAAATACCATTTATTTAAAATTGTAAAAAAGAACAAACATGGAATTTGATAAAATTAATTTGATTTTAATATTCATAAAAAATCCCTTAAAGTAATATAACATCATGTTTGAAAATAAAACAAATTATTGTAAATATACTTACCCCAATTTCATTTGTCTTTTTTATTTTCTCCAAAATTATTTGGGTTTTAATTCTCAATCCTTACTTCAAGTCCATTTCACCTGTGAAATTTGTACAGTTTGCTTTGTTTTATACGTGTTTATTTACATTCACACAAAATGCCTCTCTCGCAAGACTTATTTTCTCTTATTTGCCTTTGTCACTATTGATATATGAAATAAGCCATTTAACTCGAAAAAGTGTTAAAATTGAAGAAGGATGACATTGACAGTGTGGGGAATTTTACATGAATATATATTTAAAGTAAAATGACTTTTCCTAAGATTTATAATAAAACCTTTTACATGAAGACAGCAGAGGTCAATATGCTTGAGATCAAAGTTAGATTACAGGATTTATGGTGATTTTCATATTCTCTATTTTAGCAGTAAATTTAGACCCTGATGTATCATTTCCATCTAGTATTTCAGCCATGGCTATTGTGTATATAATTTTTAGCTTAATTCATTATAATAAAAAATGAGTTCTTCCAAACCAATATTTACTGCCTATGTTTTCTTTATGTTCCTTGATTTTCATTTTCTAGAGTAGTGGACAGAAAAGACTAAAATTAAAGATAAGAAGGCTACCATTCATGTACTGAAGTTTTTCAATAGAGACTGGTCATATTTTTAGAAATGAAGCTCGACATTTATAATGACTGCCCAAATTTAAAGAGGTATCTCTTGAAACTAATTAATTGAACTAGAGCTCGAAAATGTGTGGATTAAGGGACATGAATTCTATGGGATATTTTCCAAAGAACAGGATTCCATGAGTGACAAACTTTGTAAGTACACAGTTTTCTATCTTATCTTGCAGAGTCAATCACACTAATCAGTGTACTACAGTTCTTAAGCGATTCAACAACAATGATATCTGAATCTCTTATGCATAATTTGTTTAACTCAGTTTTTACAAGCTCACTTTATTAGGGATGTCCTTCATGCAACAACTTAACAACTTCTGGAGAATATATGTTGGCAAACAAATACTTTGATTTTTTTCTAAAGTAATTTATGCTAAAATTCTTTCGTATTATTATTATCGTAGTTCTATATTTACTGGAATATATTCTTCCTCTGATCATTCTAAGTACACACATTTACATGGACATGTGTATATTCAGTTGAACTGTTGTGTGACTCTCTTAGGTAAGATGTTACCGACATCACCATGGACACACATACAGACACGCAATACAAAAATAAATAAAATCTGATTTCTATGATGGCAAGGAAAAATTAGTCTGTGTTTTCATAGTCCATCTTTGCAGGATTCCTTCACTTTTTTTAACACTAACAAGCCAAGAACTGACCACCCTGCCTCTACTATGGATAAGAATAGAAAAGAAAGTTGAATTTCCATGAGAAAGGACAAAGATTATGGCAATTACAAGGAAAGGACATAGATTTAGATAACTTGGGAGCTTGTATACATTAAAAGGCAGGTGACTCCAGAGATAATATGGCAGCGGCATTAGGAAAAAATGTAACAAAGCATAGCTATGAATAATCTCTATGCAGAGGAACAAGACAAGTGAGTTGATATTGAAGATAGAGACTTATGCCCAAACTGATAGGTTTAAGTGGAGAGATGAAGCTTGGAATAAGAGGCAGAGGGAAGAACTCCTTAGAGGCAGGAAAGTGTGAGAAAGAATACAGTAAAATGCTTAAAATGCTATCAGACTGCCCCTCAACACACACACACATACACACGCAATCCAGAACAAACCTGTGCTCTTAAGTAAATGTTTATATTACTTACATAAAATAATCAACTAATGTTGAATGAATAATAATTCTTTTTAAAAAAATGTCAATTGGCCAGTTTCAGAAAAAGAAGAAGGATCAATGTATCCTGTAAACAGGGATAAAAGACTTTTAAAAGATTGTTACCCTTACTGATTACCTACTAATTATATGGTTTTCCTTGAGTTATATGAATAATCAATAATTCTTCATTTGCTTTAGTAGGGCAAATATAAACCCAGTAAGCCAAAATTAATGTTATAGATGTTTTACGTGATAACATGTATATTTGTTTTTTAAATCAAAAGTAAAAGAGGAAAATATTCACTAGTAGGATATTATGTGAGACAAATAGGACTATGAATCTACTGACTGTAGAATAGAATATTGTATAAAGCTAATAAAACATTGAATCTATATGAAACAAAAACTTGTTAATTCTGGTTGTAGAATTTTCCTTGAGTCGTGTGAATAATAAGTTCTCCATTTACTTTGTTAAGTGGTGAAGTACAAACTGTCACCAAAATCTCATGTTTTACAAGATTTTATGAATTCCAATGATAACCACTTCAAAATTTTGTCACAATAAAGTGAGGAAATGCCACCCGTAGAATACTATGCAAAACAAACAGCAATATGATTAGCCGTGTCTCCTCTCAACATATATATCAAATTTTGTGGCATTACTTTACCATACTGAACATCCCACTTTGACATTCGTTTATTTAATAATAATTTAGGTTTGTGGAGTTCTTAAACTTGCCGCTTTATTTATTGATAATATATGTTTTATTTGGCTTTAATGGAATTCAATAAATGTATCTAATTTTAACTGCTAATAACGCCTGCCTAAATGAAATTCTTTTAAATTGTTTCTGTCTTCCATTAAAAAGTTATCAATATTGAAGAACGACTTTCCACAAATATTATATACTGCATTTTCTTCCATATAAAAACACAGTTGATCATATCAACTTAGATGATCAATCAAAGCAAATTGGACAAGATTTCTCCATGAAAGGAGAGGATTCTGTGCCAGTAATGGTATACAAAAAATATTTAAATATTAACTTTATACCTTTCTTCTAACTATTATTCTTTAATTCATCCTTAACATTCTTAATTTCCTATCAGAGTGCTATGAGGACTTAATATAATGCTTGTGTCTTACTAACTTTGTTTCTTTCACCCTTATGCAGAATAAAATTATTAATTTAATATGACTTGCAATGTTAGGACATTGATGTTGAAAAAAAGATATGGCATTGAAAAAGCTGATGCCCAAATCTGGATATTTAAAAGATAGAGAGTTACTAATTTCTTTACTTATAGTCTTCTTATTCTAAAGGAGTAAAGAAGGAAACCTATACTTTAGTAAAAGTAATATTCTCAATAACCATAGGACATTCAGTAATCTCTTACTATGTTAGGAAAGATCCCTGAAAAAGTTCTATGTAGATTTGGAAAGGACTTATTTGGAAAAAAAGAGAATGTCCAGATTCCAAAATGGAGATCTGATGGGGCAACAAATGTTAACATTAGGAGGAATAAATGCTCTCCCTCTCATAAAGTATCTTTATAATAATAAAATGGAAGTTCTGGATACGACTTTGAATAGTCATTCATATGAACTTATTTTAATATTTTATGAATCTAATATCCCCTACTTATTATTTTTGCTAAAATCAATCCCTTTAGGATAAGTAATAAAATAAAGAATGGATTTACTAGAATATCTTCACTCCCCAAGTGATGTCTACAAGAGGCCATCTTTGTCACCTCAATCACAAATGTAGGTTGCTCTTATTTCACTTTCATTTTTGTTTGTTTAATTGTTTGCCTGTTTTCTGCCAGACGTTTTCTTCAACCTACCTCACTCAGTGTACACTTAAGTAAAGGACATATCTCTGATAATGTTATATCAACAAACACCTTCATTTATTTGGTGTACAGGACTTATAAGACAATAAATAAAACCAGAGTTCTCCTGAGTGTGACCTAGAATATTTTGGTATATCTTATTTGTTAAATAGCAAACCTTGAGAGAATATTTTAAACAGAAAAAAAGTGTTTGCCTACCAACACATATGCAACTGTGGTACAAAAGAGCTGTGAGCAGTTTTGCCACAAAGGTGAAAACAAAGTTTTGGGGAGTATTGCAGAGACGATATTGATTTATTCTGACTGAAGACAAGAGAAAACTTCACACAAAAAAAGGAAGATCATGTCTTCCATAGACTTGGAAGATGAGTAAGATTTTGACAGATGAAAATGAGTAGAAAAGCCTACTAGATATTCTGATATCTTAAAAAATTGACTGTGCAACATTTTTGGCAGCTCCTTTTTATTAACTTTTTTTCCCCCTGAGCTCTAGGCAGACGTTTAGCAATTAATCTTCTGGTGCCTCAATGAAATAGGCAAGTGTGATTAGAATGGTGAATAGCTCAGTTTGAAGATAAAAGATAAACAAGACAGAAGTGACAAGTCTAAGATCATAAAAGCAATCGCTCATCAGAGATTAGAATTCCTGAATTCTAGACTTCACTACATAGCCTTTAGTCTGGTACTAGACATCACTGACTGGCATTCTTCCATTTACTTGCCACAATGGCATCTCAAGAAAAAAGAAAGCTATAAGAGTTTGATCTTTTACCAACTACACTACCATCTGGAAATAAACTGTTTCTCTAAAGGAGTTAAAACAATTATTTCAATGTTCAATTGAGAAAAAGATGGCTTTCTAAAACATACTTAAAATATCCACTTGCTTTCTGAAGAAAGAATTCTTCTTGGCTCAAATTTGCAAAATATAGCATAACACATTATATTTTATCATTATTTTCATTTTACTCTTCATATCTTGAATCCCATCCGTGCACTTATTTTTAGGACAATATTCCAATTTTAATTGCTGTTGGTATCATTGTACATTCAGAATATACATAAATTAGTTTTCTAATTTTCAGCAAAAATATAGCAGATTTTCTCCATGGCTGTGTTATTTAGGAGATGTGTGGGCTAATGATTGAGACATTTCCCAGGATTATGTTCTTGATAAAAGTCAAAATATTATGCATTTGTTAAACCTAACACAGTATTCTCTAATTAAACCATACACATATATATACGTGCTATATATATATATGTGTGTATATAAAATATATGTGCCATATATATATGTCCAAGTATGTTTTTTTCTATTAACTTTTGCTAGAGGACCAAAATACAGTGCACATTTTAAAATAAGAATTTGAAAAAGGTCTTCACTTTTGAAAATTAGAATAAAATGACATGGTATGGAAAACCTTTAAGTAAAGATGGGGTTTCCCATTCAGGCTACATAATCATTATAGATATATGCATATATTTGTGAACAACTTCAAATAAAGGACACGACTACTTTGTGAGTTATAATACGTAATCTTTTCATTATTTTCATCCCTAACAAAGCTTATTATAAGTCCAGGTCAAGAAGCTGAATTTCACTAAAAAGTAGAAATAACACAAAGTAGCTCATGAATATGCTTCATAAATTTTAAGCAGGAGCATAAAATGTAGATAAGGTGGGGAGAGTGTAGAGGTTGCAGAGCCACAGAAAATTCTAATCAAGGAACTGAATATGGCAACAAAGTTATGGTGGACAGTAATGGACTAAAGCCAGGAATCTTTGGAATTAAATAAAAAAGTGTCTGTATTGACCATGGATCAAAATGGACTATCCTAGCACCCATATTCAGACCCAAGAAGAGAAAGTAGAAAGTAAATGTTGAAGGGATAGTACTGATAGTGAGAATGAAGTGTCGAAGGATAGTAAAGCCAGTTGGTGTAAGTGAAATATGTTAGTTTAGTAAATTCAGAGAGAAGTGCACTATCAGAAGTACCTTGTAAAAAAACCAAAAAGTGAGACAGAGAAAATATTCAGAATGGTTTCTCATTTGCTGATAAAACAGTGAAGTGAGCTGAGGTCATTGAATTTGATCAGGCATAGTGAGCATCCATTTGAGATTGATGTGTGCACAGTTCATCTGGTTGCCACAGTCTTCTTATTTTGATGATTTCAAAATTAGAAAATTCACATTTAAAGGACATTTAAAGACTCCCATTTTGAGACAGATCTGTTGAATATTTCTGAATGTGTTTTTATAATGGTCAAAGAAATGAGATAATTGGGGGTGGGAAGGAAGAATTTGGATCTTTTATAAAAGTGTAAATTTCGTCCCTGTGCTCTGAAATTTCCTGGGAACTGCATAACTCTTAGCTCTCTGTGACTTTGTATGTGGTTTTCTACCTAATAAACTAAATATTTATAGTTCCACATTATATCACATGTTCTACCTGATTCCATTACTTCATGGAAGAAACTTTAGAGATAAAGGTGACTGAGTTAAAAATAAGTTTTGTAACACATCCAGAAAATAACACCAAATAAAATCTATCTTTGTTTAGGACAATATCTATCTTTATTTAGTCATTGATATTCAAGTGGATCATGGGTGGAGGTGAATCAGTACATACAAAAACATATAAGAGGATTGTTTAAATATAAATATCTAGTCCTTTCTGTCACATTAAAACAATTTCTCTGAAATGGTTGTCTGTTCCATCAGTGAACAAACCACTGCAAAATTTAGTGGTATAAAATAACTCACTTATTTGCAAGGTGCATGTAGAAAGTGGTAAGTTATTAGACTTAGGGCTCAGTAATTGCATTAATTAACATTTATAGCTGCTAGAGAAACTGGAAGTTGAGGGAAGAAATATTGGGAAGAAGAGAGCCATAGCAGCATGATTACAAAAATATGCATACAAACCACCTGAAATCATTAGCAGGTGCTTGAACTTCAATTCTCCAAGGAACTAAGGGGAAAGCAACAGCTGTAAGATTGAAAGACATGATAAAAGATTTCAGCAGCTGCCTGGGACTCAGAAGACAGATGTTGGAATTCAATCTTGCTAGATAAGAAGGGCTTCATAAATATTTTGTGCTTTCTATTCAAGCCCCAGAAGAGCTAGGACTTAAGAGTAAAGATGACATTCTAAACTGAAGGAGTTTGCCCAAGATATAAAATCAAAATGGAAACAAACTCACTTAAACAAAGCCTGAAACTAAAACTTCACAACATTAACATAATCATTAGTAGTTTAACTGCCTTCTAGGACAAAATTCAAAAACTCTTTAAAACAAAATCCAGAGTCTATAAATGTGTTATCCACAATTTCCAGTATGCAATAATAAAACAAATAAAATAGAAGACAATTAAAAAAAAAGTGACCTAAGGTCAAGGGAAAAGTCAGTCAATAGAAACAGACCAATAGAAAAATCAAGATTTTGAAACTATCAGATGGAGGCTGCAAACAAATTATGATTAATATGTTAATAAATCTTCAGAAAATTATGGGAATAGTGCGTAAAGAGACTAGGACTATCAAAAGAGTTACAGAAACTCTAAAAAGTAAAAATGGAAAATATAAGACAAGAATAAAACATCTCAAATAACAAATAGCTATTATTGTATCAGAGAAAATCTGTGAGGATGTAGATGATTTTAAAAACCTGATTCACAGTGAGGACTTAAAGTAAAACTGTGTATGGAATTATGACTCCACAACTGTATATCTTATATATGTATAAACAATATAGCTTGTTTCAAACATGCATGTAACATTATAAAAAGTAAGCAAATTCTGGGCATAAAGTAGCCCTTAATAAATAAAAAACAACGTAATGTAAATAATAAAGCATATAAGTAATCCATAATTTAAGACAAAATTAAAATAGAATTAGAATATTTTTGCTGAATAATACAACTGATGGCATGTTTTGTAAAGTATTTTTGGTGATTATTTAACCTAAATTACAAATAGTAGAAGAAAAAGATTTTTAAAAAATCAATAATTAAATATCCATCTCAATAATGTAGTTCACCTATGTGCTGCATATTCCTCTTGTATTATTTACCTATTGCTGGGTAACAATGTTACCACAAACACTGGCTTAAAACAATGCACATTTATTACCTCACAGTTTCTTTAGGTCTGAACTCTGGACTTAGCTTAGTGGGTCCTCTCCTTCAGAATCCACAGGCTGCAATTGAAGTGTCAGCTCAGGCTGCAGTCTCATCTCAACTGGGGAAGCATTTGCTTCCAAACTCAAATAGTTGTTAGTAAGATTCAGTTCCATACAGCCTATTGAACTGAGGGCCTCAGTTTCTTGCTATCTTTTGGCCATAGGGTACCCTCAGTTCCTAGCTGATTATTGGTTAGAGGACTGCCTCAGCTCTTTGTTACATGGGTTTTCCCAACCCCACCACTTGTTTCATCTAAACCAACAAGGGAGAGATTCTCCTAACTAGACTGACTTTACAATACTGTTACATAATCTAATGGTCCTGCCCACACTCAAAGAGAGGATAATCCTCAAGTGTGTGAGCACTGGGTGACAGGAAAAATCAGGAGCCATCTTAGAATCTGTATACCACACTCCTTTTGTCTCTCTAGATCCACTATCTATTTTTCTTCACTCAATTAAGTGCCCTGGGAGGCAAATCTTTATGGTTTAGGATTAGGTATGCCCATGAGAGGCACAAGAGTGGACAAATGTAATGCTGGAAAAACATGATATCAGAGTATGTATGCTTCTGGCTCCCTTTCTTCTCAGCTATGGTTTGGCAAAGGTTGTTTTATGCTGCTGAAACATAAAGCTAAGGTTTGTTGGTTCTTGCTTATTAACAGGGAAAAATCATATAGCCTCAATGGATGCAGAGAGAGTGTTTAATAATATTCAACATCCAACATTGATTAACAAGTTTTAAAATAAATATTTAAAAAGCTAGCAATATAAGGACACTAATATGATCTGATAAAGTGTATCCTCCAAAATATTAAAGCAAACATCATGTCAAATAGTGAAGCACTGAAATCTTTTCCTTAAAGATCTAGAAGGATTCAAGATTTCCTATCCTGTTATTCAATATGGACTGGGAGAAAAAAGAAAGGCATGAAACACACACATACACACACACACAGACAAAGATTGGGGAAAATTTCTCATTGGAAATAGAGATAATAGATGTTAGGATTGTGCATTTAACAATTTAAATTTATCTAACAAAAATAATTAGCATTTATGAGAATTTAGCAAGTTTGATAAATTATAAAAACAAATACGTGATAGTAGTTTGTAGTTTTATGTCCCAATGAAGAAGTATGAGAATATAAAATTTACCAGCAACTATAAAAGATCTATGGACTTAGCAGAATTACAGTGAAAATTCAAATTGTGTGTCTGTGTGACAGGCAGAGAAAGAAAGAGAGAGAGAGAGTGTGTAAGAATATGACATGTAAAGTTAATTTTAATGCAAACACAGAGGACCAAGAATAACCAAGTTACTTTTAAAGAAGAATGGTAAACTATAAGAAGTTGTTATAACATATTAATATTTACTACAAATCTATAGTAATTAAGATAGTGTGGTAGTAGATTGACATATGGACAAAAGAATAGATATCTCAGAAAGAGACACATGGACACTTGATTTAGGACAAACAAATGCAAAGAAAGACAGAAAGGCACTATTTTCAACAAAAGATTCTAAGTAAACTGGATATCATATAGGGAAAATGAATCTTCACCTCAACCACATGATATATGGAAAATGCTCAACACAAAATGAAACTATATTTTCATGTAAAAGACAAAATGTTAAAGCTTCTAGAAGATAGAATATGGTTATGACTTTGGAGTAGGCAAAGATATAAGCACAAAATATTGTCTATGAATAAAGGATCAATTTAAATTTAAAATTTCTTCAAAGTTTATCAAAATTTCATCAAAAGCATCTATAACAAAGGGTGAATTGTAAGTCATAAAATGGAAACAATTATTTGCAATATGCATATATAACAAAAAGTTTATATCTAAAATATAGTTTAAAATTGTTCAAACCACTAAGTAAAGGAAACACAACACAAAGAAAAGCAGATGAGAGAAGTAAACAGATGCTAAAATATGCATAATTCAAAATGGTAAGTACATCTATTCAAAAGTATTTCCTTTCATTAATAATCGAGGAAAGACACATTGAAAACTACAGTGGGATACAATCCACCTACAGCAGAGTGATTAAAATGAAAATGACAGATAACACTAAGTGTCAATGTGGATGTTGCACAAGCACTCACATGCTCTGAAAATGAGAGAGCAAATAGGTACAATAATTTTGGGGAAAAAAACTAGCAGTATCTACTAAAGACAAACATGTGCATATCCTATTGCCAGAACTCCTGTGTATACACTCAACAGAAATGCATGCATTTGCTCAACAAGACATACACAAGAATGTTCGAGCATCACTAATTGTAACAGCCCAAATTGGAAACAACCCAGTTGTTCATACTCAGTAGAATGGCTATATTGTGGAATATTTATTCAATAGAACATTATTCCAATCACACTTTATGGTTGCAAAGTATGAAAATATGTATAAGGAGACCTATACTAACAAGTTCAGAGCATCAGTTTAACCACAGCACCAACAAGAACCAACCAAGATGTCCTTAAAAATAAAGTGACTAATTCTGGTATTATATATAAATGTTATATATAAACACAATAAGGAATGGATCACAGCTACAGGAAACAACTTGGATGAATTATAAAAGACTAATGTCAGGTAAAATAATAAATACTATATGATTCCATTTGTATAATTCCATAATAGTTAAAATGAAACCCTATTCTAAAGTATAAAGAAAAAAAGGAATTAGATTCTTTAGAAGGGAAATAGTTGTAAGAAATACTTTGGACTATAACCCAAAAATTTAGCACATGATAATAAAAAATAAAATGCAAATGTTGCCTAATGCATAAATAACAAAATCTATTCCAATGACAATAATAATACTACAACCAGAGAGAGAGGAGTCCAGATGGTGGCATAGGCAGACTCTGACCTCACCTCCTCCCATGGACACAACAAATTTATAACTATTCTGGTAACAATTAACCATGAGAGAAAACTGAAAATGGTAAAAACAACCCCAACAACAAGGGACAGACCTGACTGAGGTGGAAGATGCAGAAATTCCTTTCTGGAGAGAAAAAAAAAATCCTTCTTCATGAGCCATGGCACTTTGTGGCCAGCCAGGAGAAATCCTAAGGTAAGCAGCCTTCACTGGAGGAGTGGTGGACCTGAGTGAGGGGGAGTTACCACTATAAGCATCCTTTGGACTCAGCACAACTGAGATGAGTCATAGTATCTGGCTTTGCTGGCTATAACCACAAGGGGGAATGCCTCCAGAAAAACTATTGGATATAAGGTAAAAAAAAAAAAAAAAAAATGCCGGCTCTTAAAGGTCACATGCACAAATTCACCCATTTAGGAAAGCAAGCTAAAATCACCAGAAAGAAAGATGCACAGTCCTTTGTGAAAAGAGACTCATCTGATAGACTCTGGTTGCATCTCAGTGAGAGGTGAGACCTCTGCAGGGACCGAGACATTGGCAGCAGCCATTATTGTGACCTAGTACAGGTGTGCTAACCCAGATAGTGGCAGACGCCATTAGAGTTCTTCCCCTGGCCTGTTAGCCCAGGGTCTGCCCCACCCACAAGAGCACCAATTTAATCCAGCTCAGCCAGGACAGACAGCCAGCCACAGGGATTGGCCTCACCCAACAGCAAACCCTCAGGCAACTTGTGGGCCTGCATAGGCTGAGTGCCTAGATCCCTGCAGCCAAGCAAGTGAGTCTCCCTCTGTGCCCTCTGTGGGGCAGGGCATGTGTGAGGAGTAGGTGGAGTGTGTGGGATCTCTTCAGTAGGGCAAATGAGTCCACTTCATGGTGTAGGGGCAGTTGCATGGTGCAGGACTGTGTTGATGGTGTTTGTGGCCTTGTGGCTGGTGGGGCTTGTTGCCTATGTCAGACTTGTGCTTCTCAAACAGCCACATAGGGGATTGGCCCCATCTTCCAAAGCCTGAAGCAATTAGGTGATACTTTGCCTGGGGCCAGCCCCACTCAGTTACAGTTTGGAGAGAGCTGACAAGAGCCTTGCAGGCCTACAGCAATCATAAGCCCCTGAGCCTAGCAACCAGACATGCTCGGGGCCTACTCACTTAACAGAAGAACTGCAACAGGAGTGTGCTATTAGACCTTGCAGCCAACTGTGCTGGGGCTCCCCACACTTGATAAAGTGACTGAAGGTCTCATAGCAGCCACACACAGCTGACCATTACGACCAGCTGGCCAAGGGGACAGCCTAGCCTCAGTGGGCACCTGCAGCAAAAGCAACACTGCCACAACAAAAGGACACATGTAGCCCACACAGGTGTCACTCCTGGGACATTTGGAACTGGTGAAAAGAGGGAAGCACACTACTGGGCCTCATAAGGCATGTCTTACATAAGGCCACCTCTCCAAGATCAGGAGACACAGCTGACACATCTAATACAGAGATATAAGCACAGAGAAAGAGGCATAATGAGGAGGCAAGGGAATATATTCCAAGTAAGGGAGCAGGACAAAACCCCAGAAAAAGAATGAAATGAAATAGAAATAAAAAATCTACCTGACAAAGAGTGCAAACAAAATCATAAGGATGCTCACTGACCTTGGGGATAAGAATGGATGAACCCAGTGAGAACATCAACAAAGAACTGGAAAACATAAAAAATAACCAATCAGAAATGAAGAATACAATACTGGAAATGAAAAATTCACTAGAGGAAATCAATAGCAGAGAAAGTAATACCGAGGAACAGATTTGCAAGCTGGACAAAAGACTAGAGGAAATCACCCAACCTGAACAAATAAACAGAAAAAAGAATTTAAAAGAACAGGGACAGTCTAAGGGACCTCTGGGACAACATCAAGAACACTAACATTTGTATTATAGGTGTCCCAGAAAGAGAAGAGATAGATAAAGAGGCAAAGAATCTATTTGAAGAACTAATAGCTGAAAACTTTCCTAACCTAAGGAAGGAAACAGATTCCAGGTACAGGAAGCACAGAGAACACCAAAGAAGATAAACACAAAGAAGCCCACACCAAGATACATTATAATTAAAATGTCAAGAATTAAAGATAAAGAGAAAATCCTAAAAACTTAAAGAGAAAGGCAACAAGTTATATACAAAGGAAACTCCGTAAGTCTATCAGCTGACTTCTCAGCAGAAACCTTACAGACTAGAAAGGAGTGGCAAGATACCTTTAAAGTGCTGAAAGGAAAAAACCTACAGCCAAGAATGCTCTACTCAGCAAGGTTGTGATTCAGAATGGAAGGAGAGATAAAGAGTTTCCCAGACAAACAAAAATTGAAAGCATCAATCACCAAGAAACCACTTTTACAAGAAATGCTAAAGCAACTTTTTTGTGTGTGTATGAGGAAGATTGACTCCGAACTAACATCTATTCCCAATCCTCTTTTTGCTTAAGGAAGATTATCACTGAGCTAACATCGGTGCCAATCTTCCTCTATTTTATGTGGGATGCCACCACAGCATGCCTTGATGAGTGGTGCTAGGTCTGCACCCAGGATCAGAACCTGAAAACCCCAGGCCACTGAAGTGGAGCAACAAACTTGTTATATTACATGGTGATAGGTAACAATCCCACAAGAGGATAGAACACTTGTAAATGACTATGCACTCAACACAGGAGCAGCTAAATATATAAAGCAATTATTAACAGACATAAAAGGAGAAATAGTAACACAGTAATGCTAGGGGACTATAAAATTCCATATACACCAAGGGATAGAGCATCTGAACAGAAGATTAAGAAGGAAACATTGGCATTAAATGATGGAGTAGACCTGTTAGACTTAGTAGATATATACAGAACATTCCATCCAAAAATCACAGAAAATACATTCTTTTCATATGCACATGGAATTTTCTCTAGGATAGATCACATATTAGGCCACAAAACAAATCTCAATAAATTTAAGAAGATTGAAACAATACCAAGCATCTTCTCTGACCCAAAGCTATGAAATTAAAAAGCAACTACAGGAAGAAAATCAGAACAGCCTCAAATATGTGGAGATTAAACAAAATGGTACTGAACAATGATTAGGTCAATGAAGAAATCACAGGAGAAACCAAAAAAATACCTGGAGACAAATGAAAATGAAAATACGACATGCCAATATTTATGGAATAAAGCAAAAGTAGTTCTCAGAGGGAAGTTTATAACAATTCAGGCCTACCTCAACAAATAAGAAAAATCTCAAAGAAACTATCAAGCAGGGCACCTAAAGGAACTGTAAAGAAGAACATATCCAAAAATCAGTAGAAGGAAGGAAATAATAAAAATCAGAGCAGAAATAAATGAAATAGAGATTAAAAAAATAGAGAAAATCAAAGGAACCAAGAGCTGGTTCTTTGAAAAGATGAGCAAAATTGATAAACATTTAGCTAGATGCACCAAGAGGATAAGAAAGATATGTCAAATAAATAAAATCAGAAATGACAGAGGAGAAATTACAATGGACACCTCAGAAATACAAAAGATTATAAGAGAATTCAAGGGAAAGCTATGCCCCAACAAATTGGATAATCTAGAATAAATGGATAAATTCTTAGAATTGTACAACGTTCTAAAACTGAATCTGAACAGACATTTCTCCAAAGAAGATATACAGATGGCCAACAGGCACATGAAAGGATGTTCAACATCATTAACTATCAAGGAAATGCAAATCAAACCTACAATGAGATATCACCTCAGTCCTGTCAGAATGGCTACAATTAACAAAACAGGAAACAACAAATCTTGGAGAGGATGCGGAGAAAAGGGAACTCTCATACACTGCTGGTGGGAGTGCAAACTTGTGTAGCCACTATGGAAAACAGTATGGAGAGTCCTCAAAAATTAGGAATAGAACTACCATACGATCCAGCTATTCCACTGCTGGGTATTTATCCAAAGAACATGAAAACAAGAACTCATAAAGA
This sequence comes from Equus quagga, assembly GCF_021613505.1. NCBI lineage: Eukaryota > Metazoa > Chordata > Mammalia > Perissodactyla > Equidae > Equus > Equus quagga. The sequence goes on from NC_060275.1 coordinate 110,507,454, forward strand.
TACATGCACCCCTGTGTTCATTGCAGCATTATTCACAGTAGCCAAGACTTCGAAGCAACCCAAATGCCCATGAAGGGATGAATGGATAAGGAAGATGTGGTATATATATATATACAATGGAATACTACTCAGCCATAGGAAACAATGAAATCCAGCCATTTGCAACAACGTGGACAGACCTTGAGGGTGTTATTCTAAGTGAAATAAGTCAGAGGGAGAAAGTCAAATACAGTATGATCTCACTCAGAAGTAAAAGATAAAACTAACAACAAACAATCACATAAAGACAGGGATTGGATTGATGGTTACCAGAGGGGGAGGACGGAAGGAGAAGGGCAAAAGAGGTGATTAGGCACACGTGCGTGGTGATGGATTATAATTAGCATTTGGGTCGTGAACATAATGTAATCCTCACAGGAATTGAAATATAATGATGTACACTTGAAATTTATATAATGTTATAAACCAATGTTATGGCAATAAAATATTTTAAAATTGGAAAAAACTACTACAGACAGTGATAAGGTTTCTAGTAGGTAGACTTCTAGCTCCTAGAGCAAAGTGGCATAGAAGAAACAACAACTAACACTCTAGAGTGATTTACAGGTTATATGTTCATCGGTGAAAAAAGTCGTATAACTAGTTAATAGTAGAGCTAGAGGGATTAAATTGTAGCTGTAAGACAGGAAGAAATTTTCCTCTACTCTTCTAGGTTCTTTTGGCTGGTCTAAGAATTAAATTGACATGAGATAAAATAACAGGAGAAAATAAATGAGTTCAATAACATGTAAACAAGAGAGAAACTCAGGGAAACTGAGCAACTCAACAAAATGGCCAAAGTCACCATCTTAAACACAAATCTTCCACTAAAGACAAAAGAGGATGTTGGGGGTAGTGGTTTGGAACTTCAAAGGGAAAGAAGGCAATTCACATGGAGATAGAAAAGCAAATGTTTGGTAAACAAGTGTTTGCAATGCCTTGAAAAGACAATGGGATGGAAGACTGACCAAATGGGCTTTGCTAGGTTCCTTCCTGTCTCCCACCTCTAGTTCGTATTGTACTTTAGTTATCTATGGTGATAGCTCCTTCACAAAACAGGTCTTCTGTCTTAAAGTCTTTTGAACAGTTAGGGGAAAGGCCAAAGTTTCTTCCTGAATCTTTTGTTCTTAATAATAATCAAGCCAGAGAGAAACATTTTAGGGTAGCAAATTCTGCTCCCTTATATAGTACTTCTGACCTTAAGTTTTGACCTTCCACCGTCTCTTGACTTGAAATCTGAAGTCCTTTGACTGCAACAGCTAACTGGGACAAGACACTTAATTCCTTAGGGATTCTGTTTTCTTACTTCCAAATGGAGATATTCTACTGGATGATTGCCAGCATAAATTTTAAATTTAAAGTTTTACATCAGTATATCCATATATTTAACTTTCTTTTTTGAAATTAATATGGCATATTTGCCCAGTGACAGGCCAAGTAAGATCAAACTTGTAATTGTCAAAAAATGATAATTTGGGGAAAACAGTGATTTTACGTTTTCATTAAGTAACTTAGAATAATAAATTATGATTTACCAGGAAGCTTTTTTTTCCATTCTAAGGATTTTTTAAGGGGAGATAATGCTTGAAGATGATTTCTGAAACCTGAGAGGATGCCAGAAAAGAACGGAAATCAACTATATTGTCATTTTTAGACATCTTTCAGAACCTAGGACTCATATGCAGTGCTTTCAGTAAGACTGATTGGGACCATTACTCCTCATTTAAAGGTCATTCTCAATCATGTGCAGTTTTATGCAAATCTTTGCTTCATGCTTAGTTTTATCTTTCCAGGAACAAATGACTGCATCCTCTTCTTTGCTAATTAGTCTGAGAGAGAGAGAGAGAAGGCAGAGATGGAGAGACAGAGAGAGAGTTAATTCATGCTTGACTTTTAGAATATATCATTTTATGCCAGTTGCTTCTCGCGATTTGTGCCACAAACATCTGAAATTTAATTAGAACATTTATCCTTTAGCTCATATTACTGAAATTTCCCCCTTGTTCATTTCATATGTTATGTATTCTGACACACTAAAAGAGAAAATTCAAGTTGGTAGTGCAAATACAATTCTGTTACCATTTAGAGTGTGGAATAGGACACTCCAGGGACATAACAAGCTGAGCAAATGCTCCAGTTTAGGGGATAGACAGCATGTGGGAAGTGAAGTGTCACTTCACCAGATACTGAACTTTCTTACAGTTAGCTGGTGATTATAGCATATGCAGCAGATCCTTGCAACATGGCAATCTTAGGAAAATTGTTCTTCACGTTCACATCTCTCAATGACTTGAATGTAATTGTTAGAGAAGAAAATAACAACATAAAAACATCTTTGAGTAATTAAAAAAGATCTTAAAAATTTGCATCACAGAAGCAGCCTGTTTTATGCATAAGACTCCTTGATATCTGATTAATGAATGTTTCAAGTGTCTGTAGACCTCGGAAGTTTGATCACAATTGAAGCCTTGGAGCTATAGGGAAAAAAAAAAACTGCCATGATTGAGCTCAACCAAGTGTAAATATTCATGTGATATAATCCATGTGCCCAGGTTGCCCCCACAATCTCAGTGATCAGCTAACTAGATAAAGACTCTTATCTTCACAGCTGGATGAAGGATTTAACAGAGCTAACTACCTAGAAGAGGAAAATGGGCTACTTATATTCCCTTGGGTTAGAAGGAAGCCAGGCAAAAGAGAGTGACTCCCAAGGTTATTGAGTCTGACTTTCACAAAGCAGCCATAGAAGCAAAACACTGGGATGATTTGTTATCAGGGCCAGAAACTATTGAAAATGTTTAGAGGGATTAAACTTCTGAAATGACAATGAGAAACCTTGTTCGAAGTAGATATACAAAAGCTACCTGATCTCATTGTCCTGGGGGGATTATATATCAGATTAAATGGAATATCTTGACTACGCTGGGTATTTGATTTATGAGACTGTTATGTACTGGAATAATTGGGAGAATTTCAAAGAATATATGGAGGCTTTGGGTAAAACAAATAAAGGAATTCTTCTCTCCTAAGTTTAAGAATATTAGAGAGAACATTCATCATATGGGCTTCTGCAGATAAATTTCTGAACTGTAGACCTGCTGCTGTCTTACTAGACCTATTGCCAGGTAGATTTGGGAGTTCTGTTGCCATTAGAGTGAAACTCCAAGAACCTCAGGAAGTTTTAGTATTAAAATTTACAAGAAATACAAATATATGAGGATATATCTGTTAATTTCATCTCTTTCACCTGAAGAAAACAGCATTAGTCCTAGAAGCAAACAAAGCACCCACCGAGGGTCAGCACAATTCTCTAGGTATATGACAGAATGACACTCACAACCCATTTCTGGATTTTAATAAAATTAAAAATCAGTTTCTGGAATTGCAAAATGACACAAATTTTCATACTTTTATTTTCAGTCTTCTAAGTTTTAAATTGTGCAGTTGGATTATAAAGACAAAGATGAAATATTCACTATGGCTGATGTTACACTTTCATAAAAGCATTATGCCTATACTTTGACTATAAGTGAATACATAAGATCAAATTTAATGAGCTACCTGAGCATTCCCATTTGTTGTAACTTCTTAAAATGAATTCATAAATGATGGGACCAGTACTTGTTCAGTTTTAATGACCTTGTTTAAAGAATCTGAGGCAAATCACTCTACCAAATCCCTTCTGTTATATTCAGTCAGACATTTGCATTTAATGTCATTTATTTAATACAATATTTTGCATTTACTGTCTTCTCTTTGCTTTGAGAAATGAAAAAACAAAAACAAAGCCACATTGAGATCTTGGAAAATATAAGCATAAAAACTAAACAAAAAATGCCATTTTTCATTGCATAGAATATTAAAAAGTTTAAACAAAGCTAAATCCATTTTTTTCAAACAGAGAATGAAAATTTGTGTTCATTAGTTTTCCTTACTGCTATGGAATGGTAATTCCAAAGATACATTATATTTTATTATTAACTCAAAGAAAAATGGACACTACTAAATTTGGGCAAATATTTTTTGACCTGTGCCCTAGGCTTCATGAGAATTATACCACATTTCTAAGAATTTCTACATTTTGGTAAATGCAATAATACTTGCTAATATTTAGTATGTTTAGCTATAATTTTATAATCTAAAGGAAATGAAATTACAAAAAATTAGCATTATACTAGTAAAGTCAATCAACAACATAAAATTATTATATTAATTTTGTAGTTGATACTGTTCATATTTTGTCTTTTTAAGTGTCTTAATAGCTAAATTTCTAGACTACAATCTCTATGCAAAATTTATTTTTACTTTTCATTTACGTAGCAGAAGACAATTGATAGGAAACCAGGGATCAAGGACTTGTTTCTACATGTAATTCCATAATGTGTCTTGGAGACAGAGCCTATGTGACCTGATCGCTTTCTGTTTCTACAACTATATTCCGCCCTTTGAGAGGCGTTATAAAACCCGAGTCCTCAAAGAGGAATTTAGCCATTTATTTCACCAGAATTAACCACTATTTCAGGGAAAGAAACTGACTTATTTAAGAAAGACTTTCAAACAAACCTTTGGAGGAAAAAGGTTTTTGGTTTTTTTTCTTTTATGTTTTCTCCAAAGCCTAAAAAGAGAAGTCTAGGCTATTGTATGACTCAATATATGGTGACCTATATGATGGGCATGACAAGACAAGCCTCCTTCTGCCGCTGACAACCTCCTTATCTCATCATACTCCACCACTGGCACTAGAACCACCTACCCTTTGGTCCCACCCCAAGTGTTGTTTGAATGGTTTAGTTAAGGTTAGGGAACGGTGGCTGCAATGTCACAGTCAAAAAAAAGTATGTTACAGGCTGGAGGGGAAAGATTTTCCTTATCAACTCCGTCATTCCCTTCCCAATGGAAAAAGTCACTAGACTGCCCTATTTTCACTTTCAAAGATCAACATAACGAGATGCTAACAGGATGAGAGTTTAAAAATTGTATTTCTTGGGACAAGTGATTAAAATGAAACTATTTTTATCACACTGCCTGTGATTAGTATTCTAAATAATAAAAGGCCTTAATTCTTTTTTTATCTTTATTGAGGTATATTTGACAAATAAAATTGTAATATATTTAGAGTGTACAATGTGATGATTTGGCATATTTATTCATAGTGAAGAATTCCATTGACTGAGTTAATTAACACATCCATGACCTGCATATTTATTTACTTTTTTCATGACAACACTTCTTTTAGAAAATTTCAATTATGCAATGCTATTGTCAGCTACAGTCATCATGTTGTATATTCGATCCTCCAACATTACTCATCTTACAAGTGAAAGTTTTTAATCCTTTTACCAGACTCTTCCTATTTCCCCCAATCCCCAGCCCCTGGCAACCACCATTCTACTCTCTTTTTCTGAGTTTGGCTTTTACAGATTCTAAATATATCATACAGTATTTGTGGTATCATACAGTAATCATTGTTCTGTGACTTATTTCACATAGCATAAAATCCTCAGGGTGCATCTATGTTGTCCCAAATGGCAAGATTTCCTTCTTTTTCAAAGTTGAATAATATTCCATTGTGTATATATATATGTGTGTGTATTTAAATGTGTTTTTAAACCTTGTTTATTAGGAAGAATGTTTCAATGGAAGAGGGAGTGCGAATGTCTCTTTGAGATAGGGATTTCATTTTCTTTGGATATGTACCCAGAAGTGGGATTGCTAGATCATGTGGTAGTTTCATTTTCAATTTCTTGAGGAGCCTCCATACTGTATCCCATGGTGTCTGTACCAGTTTACATTACCACCAACAGTATACAAGCTTTCCCTTTTCTCCACATCCTCACAGCGTTCGTTACCTCTTGTCTTTTTGATAATAGACATCCTAACTGGTGGGAAGAGATATCTCATTGTGGCTTTGATGTGCATTTCCCTGATGATCAGTGATGTTAAGCACAATTTCCTGTACATTTTGGCCATTTGTGTATCTTCTTTGGAGAGGCCTCTATTCAATCCTCTTACCTATTTTTTAATTGGGTTATTTGGTGTTTTTTGCTATTAAGCTGTATGAATTCTTTGTCTATTTTAGATATTTACCCCTTATAAGATATTTGCTTTTCAAATATTTTCTTCCATTTCATAGGTTAGCTTTTCGTTTTCATGATGGTTTCCTTTGCTGTGCAGGCTTTTGAGTTTGATGTAGTCCCACTTGTTTATTCTTGCTTTTGTTGCCTTTGCTTTTGGTGTCAAATCCAAAAAATCATTGCTGAGACCAATGTCAAGAAAGTTACTCCTTGTGTTTCCTTCTGGGAGTTTTACAGTTTCAAGTCTTTAATCCACTTCGAGTTCATTTTTGTGAATGGTGTAAAATAGGGTTCCAGTTTCATTCTTTGGTGTCTGGATATTTAGTTGCCCCAACACCTTTTATTGAAGAGCCTATCCTTTCCACATTGTATATTCTTGGCTCCTTTGTCATAAATTAAATGACCATATATGCACGAGTTTATTGCTAGTCTCTCTGTTCTGTTCCATTGATATAGTCTGGTTTTATGCCAATACCACATTGTTTTGATTACTATAGCTTTATAACATAGTTTGAAATCAGGAAGTATGAAGCCTGCAGCTTTTCTCTTCTTTCTCAAGATTACTTTGACTATTTGGGGTCTTTTGAGGTTCAATACAAATTTTTTTTTTTGGTTTTATTTTGTTTTGTTTTGTTTTGTTTTTTTGAGGAAGATTAGCCCTGAGCTAACATCTGCTGCCAATCCTCCTCTTTTTATTGATGAGAAAGACTGGCCCTGAACTAACATCTGTGCCCATCCTCGTCAACTTTATATGTGGGATGCCTGCCACGACATGGCTTGCCAAGCAGTGCCATGTCTGCACCCTGGATCTGAACCCACAAACCCTAGGCCGCCAAAGCAGAACGTGGGAACTTAATTGCTACCCTACTGGGCCACCCCCAATACAAATTTTAGAATCGTTTTTTCTATTTCTGTGAAAAATGTCATTGGAATTTTAATAAGGATTACATTGAATCTGTAGATTGCTTTGGGTAGTATGGACATTTTAATAATGTTGATTCTTCCGATTGATAAACGTGTGATATCTATTTATTTGTATATTTCAGTTTCTTTCATCAATGTCGTACAGTTTTCAGTGTACCAATGTTTCACTTTCTTGCTCAAATTTATTCCTAAGTGTTTTATTCTTTTTGATGCACTTGTAAGTGGGATTGTTTTCTTAATTTCTCCTTCTGATAGCTCATTGTTAGCATATAGAAACACAATTGATTTTTGTTATCGATTTCATATCCTGCAACTTTACTGAATTCATTTATTAGTCCTAACAGCTTTTGTGTGATATCATTTGTAATATCTCCTCTTTCATTTATCATTTTATTTATTTAAGTCCTCTGTCATTTTTTCTTGATAGGTCTAGCTAAAGGTTTGTCTATTTTTGTTTATCTTTACAAAAAGCCAGCTCTTAGTTTCACTATTCTTTTCTATTGTCATTTTAGTCTCTATTTCATTTAAAAGGCCCCAAGTCTTGAGGATTCTTGTTGGTTTTACATTATACTGCATCTCAACATATTTTATATAAAATACTTTCTATAAGAGAAAAAGCATGTGTAAATAAAGTGACAGAGAAATAATAAATTTTGCTAAAATCATACGTAAAGTTAATCTCATTCTTGCTAGTTCAAAACATAACTTTGGACCAGATGTAGTATAAAGATTCAAGCATGGAACATTCTCTGTGTTTCCAATAGTTTAATCATGGAATAAACTAGTAGTGCACTTAAGGTTGTCAGTCCTTTCCTTGGGGTCTGAACTCTGCCTTATGAAATATAGAGGATGTTACCTCGGTCATCTTAGAAATAGCCAAGGAAATTACAACTTGTGTGCTCAGGGACGGCATATTGTAAACCACTCATCTAGACATTTTGCTGTTCCTCAAGCCTTCTTCTGTCAACTGCTATATTAACTTTTTCCTCACAATCCACCAGTGACCATTGGTCAAGTCATTTTCAGAGTAATGTAGTCATAGATATCGGGGCACCTACATTTAGCACAGCATTTATATATAACAATAGCATAATACAACAAAAGCAACAAAATACAACAATAGCAACAACAGAATAACACACCTAATTTTGAAGAAACCAATGAGTAGTAGGGATAGATTTAAAGAGACAGCCAATGTTTAAGACCATTACATATATCTTCATATTGTTTTATCAATTATTTGCATCCCCCTATGATCTATAGCTATCTGAACTGTGTAATAAATTTGTATAAGCTATTTTATGTGGTAATATTGCTGTTAAATTTACACAACTTTACATCTAAGGTAGGTCCTAGAGGTGATGGGTATGTTTGACTACATGTCTGTAAGCTATACTACATAGTTCAATTATAACACCACTTGTAGTAATCACAGAAACATTACTCATATCCTTTTAAACCATTTAGAATTTTTGATCTGAATTCCCCAAAAACTTACTAGAACCCATCTACAAATTACCCATATCTAAACCCAGATTCTGTAACATTATAATACAGATAATGAAGATTCCATAATGAGAAGGTATCACAACAAGAAAAGCTTCAAGAGTTTAAAAAAATGTATATTGGATCTCAGAAGTGAACAAATGGAAGAAGCAATGAAAATAAGAAGCAATTTATGGGCAGGTACTTCAGGGGCACACACCGGGTGTGACAGTCTTCATGTATAATGCCAACCATCTTGCCAAAATTACCACCAAAACCACCCCTCATATGCACACACAACCTGTTCCTGTGTATTACATTTTCATTTGCATTAATTATACAATTATGCCGTTGTATAATACAATTATCTAGAAGGTTAGAGATCCAGTTCAATCAGCTAGCTTTTCTCCTTACGTCAAACTGAGTTGGTTATGACAAAGGAAGAGAGATTTGCGGGAGGGAAAGAAAGGAAATAATGTTAAAAGCAAGAAATACTCTGCAGTTTTAGGGAAAACCAGAAAATTCTTACAATGGAATGTTTAAGGCAAGAAAAAGTTTCAAGTGTTCTGGAGCCCTGGAGTGAGAAACAGTTTTAAAAGGACAGAGAAAAAGATACGGGGAGCTATCAATGACAAATTTGTCTAGTTTGAAATTATATCTGGGCTGAATATGATGGCTCAGAAAGCAGGGGAAAATCTTTTTTTTTTTATCATACATATATGATTCTGAGTAAGGTTCCAAAAATTTGTTTGGACTATTCATAACATATTTAGCTACTTTAGTTAAGTAAGTATGTAAAGACTTTGTGGAACCAAGTAACCATGCATTATATTGACATTCTGTGTTCCTTTTTCCTTTCAAAGGATCACTAAATGAAATTCTGCAAGACCAGTCATTCATAAGTTGAGAAATACCTGTTTTGTGGTCCCTAATAATTTTACTAGTATCCATCGTTTGAGAGGTCAGCCTAAGCCAAGACTGCTGAAATTCTCAGCATTTCAGTTCCAACCAATGCCTTCATGCTGCTTATAGATTTTTATTTATTTAATAAGCATGTATATCCCACTTCCTATGTGCCAAACTTGTTCTAAGCATTTTATAAATATTAATTTATTTAATAGGTAAAAGAAATACTTTGAGGAAGACACTGTTATGGAATCCACTGTTGATATTAGGAAAGTGAGGCTCAAAGAATTAAGTAACATGACACCGTCAAAGAGATAGTGAGCAGTAAAGCCAGTGTTCAAATTATTTCCACATGCTAATAATATAAAAGGCAAATATCATGTAAATTAGTGTAATTCATTAAACTCATATTAAATCTTATTTATACAGTTTAAAAGACATACGGAAATTCTAAGCATGCTTCATCTATAGGTCTGACATAGATTATAATACATTTATTTTTTAATACCCTGTCCTATTACAAGAAGAAGATTCCCATAAGTACTTCTAAAATGTAAATAAATAATTAGGTATAGTGTTATATAATAAATATGTAGAGGTTAAACAGGCAACGTTATATTCCCATAACCATTATTTTCACTTTCTTGATTAATTTATACACATGTTTTTCTAAGATGCAAAGAACTTTAGGTTTTTTACAGGGCCCTAAAATTTGTCTAGTACCAGAGAGTCATATTTAGCTCTGTTCTAGGAATTTTGAGGTGTGAGAAAAGATTGTGATATGGGTCCTCTTCTCAAGGGAGTTACAATTTCCTTGGGAAGGTGTAGACTCTGGAGTGACTGAAAAACAAGGAAACAGAGCATAGTCATACTCTTCAACATCTAACCTTCAGGACACTCCTATGAGATCATCTGTGGTACATATTGCTAAAGATGTATTCTTTTGGACTATATCCTAGGCCCGTCTAATCAGAGCCCCAATATCTCCAAAGGATGGAGATATTGATTCTGCATTTTTGTGAAATGAAGATTGACAACCAGCATAACATGAGCTAACAAAGATGTAAGAGATACAATGCACATTATGAGAGGTCGTGATGGGAAAGAGATGAAGATTATTACACAGGCAAGAGTTCAAGGAATATAGACTATGTTTTTCCTTCCTTTTAAGAACAAATGTAGTATTTACAGAAAGAGCATTTTCCTTCAATGTGTAAAGACTAAAATGCAGAAATGTGAATCTCCTGATTCTGAGGACGAGCATGATTGGATATAAAGACTAGAGATTAGAGTTGATAGAGTCAGTGTTCTGGGTACATAGGTGATGCTCAAATAACTATTTTTTGGTTGAATAAATATAAAAAGACCTTAACTGGAGGACTGAGGTGTTCAAAGGTATTCTTTGAAGTAAATAATAGCTATCAATATCATTTATTTCAAATACTTTCTATTAGTACACTCATGTAGTTTTCTTTCCCTTGATGCTCAAAACACATCTTAGTATAGATAGTCTCATAAATTACAAAACAGGAAATTCAGGATCAGAAAGGTTAAAGTAACTTTCCTGACTTTAGGTAGCTACCAGCGAATGCAGGTGCGGCTCACGTCTTCCCTCCACTGGATACAGCCTCTTCACATCGTGAGTGACCCTGGCAGGGGGAAGACACCCTGTGCAAAATAAATTTAATGCTTCCATAGTCCACATTCTCCATCTGGTTTTTTATAACTCTTATTTTCTAAATGAAATTGTTCACGTTCGCTTAGAATGCATACTGTTCTATCTGAATTATTTTTCTATTATTTTCTGGGGGAAATAGTCTAGCTGTTTAAAAAAGGCTTCATTTATTTATTTTTTAAAAAATATATATGTAAAACAAATGCTAGTTGATGTTTTTATAAGTTTATACTGGAAGCTACAAGCCCTTACATAGAATCATGACACTGTTCTTAAAAGTGAAAAACTTCCTTTTTACTTAAAAAACTCAGCCAGTAGACCTTAATCCTGCACTAAACTACAAAATATAATTATTTTGATGACAGGTTTGCTCAAAAGCCTAGAATAACTTTAGGGTGATGATAGTTAATGAGTAAAACACACTAACATTTATTTAATGTTTCTTTTAAGAAATGAGATAGTGGTTTCAATTTAGATTACAGTCACCAGATCTGCATATCACTGAATCATCAGCAACATAATCCACACTGATAGGCTCAATGATATTACAATAACAGCAGTTATAAACTGAGATCCAACAGTCAGAAGTAGACAAGTCTAAAATTCTATCTCAAAAATGTAGTACAATTTTAAGAAATGAAGAGAGTTTAAAGATCATTGTCAAGCTGTAACTTTGTAATTTAATTAGTTTATATTGGTGTATTGGTGATTCTCCAAGTTTTCCCATTGTCTTTCAGTGACTCAAAATTTCCTCCAGCTATGTTATTGTTGGGAGTCTAATAGTTCTTATTACAAAATAGAAAGAAGGAAGGAGAGAGACAGAAAGAGAGAGAGAGAGAAAAGAAAGAAGGAAGAAGGGGAGGGAGGAGGGAAGGAAGGAAAAAAAGAAAGAGAAAGAAATCACAGCATAGAAGATAGATTCATGGGGCCGGCCCCCTCACGTGGTGATTAGGTTTATGTACTCTGCTTCAGCAGCACAGGGTTCACCAGTCCGGATCCCAAGCACTGACCTATGCACCACTTATCAAGCCATGCTGTGGCAAGTGTCCCACATATAAAGTAGAGGACGATGGGCATGGATGTTAGCTCAGGGCCAATCTTCCTCAGCAAAAAAAGGAGTATTGGCAGCAGATGTTAATTCAGGGCTAATCTTCCTCAAAAATAACAGAAAAGATAGATTCATGTCCTGTTATGGGCTGAATGTTTGTATCCCCCCACAATTCATATATTGAAGCTTTAATCCCTGATGTGATGGTATTTGGATGTGGGGCCTTTGGGCAGTAATTAGGTTTATATTAAGTTATGAGGATAGGATGCACTAGATGAGATTAGCTGCCTTATAAGAAGAGAAAGAGAGAGAGAGATGAAGGAAAGGCCATACAAGCACACAGTGAGAAAGTGGCCTTCTGGAAGCCAGGAGGAGAGCCCTCACCAAGAACGGAATCTGCTGGTAACTTGAACTGTTGTTTAAGCCGCTCAGTCCACGGTATTTTGTTAGAGCAGCCCTAGCTGACCAAGACATGCCCTGCTGATATTCCTGCTCCTTGAAAAAATTATGTAGTTGCTTCCCATGTTATTTGGCGATGTATTAGTCAGGGTTCTCTGGAGAAGCAGAACCCATAGGATATATAAGGATATATATAAGAGGAAATTTATTATAGGGATGAGTTCATGTAGTTACAGAGGCCAAGAAGTCCTCCATATGCAAGCTGGAGAACCAGGAAAACCACTGGTTTAGTTCAGTCTGAGTCCAATGGCCTGAGAATCTAGGGGCCAATGGTGTAAGTCCTGATCTGTGTCCAAAAGCCCAAGAACCAGGAGCACTTATTTCTGAGGGCAGCAGAAGACAGATGTCTCAGCTAAAGCAGAGATAGCAAATTACACTTCCTCTACCTTCTTGTTCTATTCGGGCCCTCAGGGATTGGACGTATGCCCCTCTACGTTGGCGAGGGTGATATTCTTTACTTGGTCTGCTGATTCAAATGTTAATCTTTTCCTGAGACACCCTCATGGAGGACCAAGAAATAATGTTTTACCAGCTATCTGGGCATCCCTTAGCCTAGTCAAGTTGACACATAAAACCAACCATCCCATGTGCTGATTGCAGATATGAGTTAGCTCAGGCAAGGCTTTGGAAGCCTAGATTAAGAGGAATTAGAACACTGTATTCAATGGTAAATAGGGAATTTTTTTAGTGTGTGTACGTGTATTTCACTGTTGAGAGAGGTCTCTGAGGTATTTGGATATTTTAATCTAAACAATCCAAATATAATCATTTGAGGATGATCCTCACTGGGTCATGCTGAAGCTGAAATTTTAAGCCACAACAGGGCATAATGAAATGAACTGTATCTTGTTCATCTAACTGGAACTTTTATAATGTGAGTATATCTGCTATGATGTTGCTTATAAACATATAACTGTGGATGCCATGTGAAAGAAAAGTTTTCCCATGCAGGGGGACAGAGCACCTCTCAGGGGTAAAAGAAGTCACACGCATGTTCCATTTTCCCACTTGAGGTCATCCCATGCTGAACCTCAGGGTAAACCTCTCTTTACTCACAGATCCACAAATCTACTCCAAAATAACAAAGGTGGGGGTCAGCAGGGCCCTCGGCAGTGCAACATTGACCAGACATGGTGAGCTTTGGGGGTTCTTCAACACAATGTTGAGCTGGAATAAAAAGTCATTGTTCTCATAAGCATAAATATCCACTCTTTTGCTTTTGCCAGTGGTTTCTTTTGTTTCATCTGTTTTAGTCCACAGGAGGAATGGGGGAAATAAAAAAACTGAATAAACTGTAGCTTTTGCTAGAGTGAAGTGGAAATGAGGCAAGCACGCAGGCCCTGATCTTTTTTGCCTCAATTATCAATGTATTTTAAAAAAAATATTGAAGAGGCTGAATCATCTGGATAACTAACTCAGTAGTTTCTTACTACCAATTCCTCTTCTTTACAACTTAGACGGCTCATAAAGAATTCACATCTCAAGAGTAAACAGAATTGAACTTTTCTAATATAATTTTCAATAAACATAAAAAATGATGCTTCTAATTGCTAAAATATCTTACAGATTGCCATCTACTTTTTCTGTAAATATATGTTGAATTAAATTTGGAACCATAGCTAAATTTCCTAATAGATGTCACGTAGCGTATTGAGGGCAAGGAAATATATGCATATTCTGTTTTTTCATCATAATACACAAAAAATTCAAATTAACTCAAGGTGCGAGAATATTTATTAATTTGGAATATATCATATATAAAAGCATGTTTCAAGAATGTGATGATTTCCCAGACAATGATGATACTAAATGATACTTAAGACACTTAAGACGTACACACAAATTTTCACTTTAAAATCAAATATCTGTTTGATTTTAAAATATCAAATATTTTTAGTGAAAGTATGGTAAATGCTAAATTATGTAGACAGTGGCTTCAATTTTCCATTTTACTTTCCATGTGTAGATAACATGCAAATTAAATTTCTTCTAAACCATAATTATCTATATAAAATATGTATTCAGGTATGGGTATGCAAAATGTGTATCTATAACAAGGAAATTGGGTAGAAATTGAGGTAAATATTTCAGTAATCAAATACTGAAAGAAATGTTACATACAAATGATTTCCTCAGATTGTGTAAATAAGGTTTCTCAAAACACATAATAGGGGCCAGTCCGGTGGTACAGCAGTTAAGTTTACAGGTTCTGCTTGGGCGGCCCGAGGTTTTCCAGTTTGGATTCTGGGTGAGGACCTATGCACCTCTTGTCAAGGTGTGCTGTGGCAGGTGTCCCACATATAAAGTAGAGGAAGATGGGCATGGATGTGAGCTCAGGGCCAGTCTTCCTCAGCAAAAAGAGGAGGATTGGCAGCAGATGTTAGCTCAGGGCTACTATTCCCCAAAAAAACAAAAACAAAAAACCACATAATAATCTATGAAAATAATATTTTAATAATAGTGAAAATGGAAAGATATAAACTGTTGACAGCAGAGAAATGATAAGATTTGCTCATAGACTAAACATTTAATTTGTACTGGCATAGATCTGTTTAAAATATTTTATATTCTTCATCTGTTAAATTGAATAATCTGTAGACATTACAATTGAAGGCAGTATTTCAAACATCAAATTATAAGATTATGTTTGTTTCACATAATTTAATAATCTGCATGACTTTGAGATCCCCGAAAGCAAGAAAAGGATACACTGTGTTTGCCAGTACCTAGAAAGAGAAGAGACCTCAACCAGCGTTTGCTGACATGAGTGTTTAGAATAGAACCCCAAGATGAGATCCACTCAGACTGACCCTAGGCCAAATTATTCAGGGCACATAAATTGTCTTCAATGCCCTTTCTATCTCAATGTTTTTTCTAATTCTGGTATGACGTATGTAACATAAAATTTACTGTTTTACAGATTTTTAATTGTGAAGTTCAGCAGCATTAATTACGTTCACAAAGTTGTGCAACCATTATCCCTATTTCCAAAATTTTTATCAGCTCAAACAGAAACTCTGTACCCACTATGCCATAACTCCCCATTTCCCCTGGCCCTAGCTCCTGGTAACCTCTAATCTAATTTCTATGTCTTTTGGATTCCTGGACCCCATTTCCAATGTGTGGAGGGGGTTTCCAAACATACCACAAGCAGTCCTCTCGACACCAGCTAGGTGTCCTACAATTCAACTCAGTTCTAACACTATCTACCTGGAGAGAGGCTCAGGTTCCACAGGTTAACAGTTCAGCCCTATGGCACTGCCCCCCAACCCACTTCAGAGTCCAGTTGCAACCCCAGATTACCACCTGTACTTCTGATCAAGAAGCTATAAATCAGAGGTTCCCATGACCACTTCCTCAAGTTCGATTAATTTGCTAGAGTGATTCACAGAACTCAGAGAAACATTTTACTCACTGGACTACTGGTTTATTGCAAAAGGATATAATTCAGGAACAGCCAGATGGAAGAGATGCATAGGGCAACATATGTGGGAAGAAGTGAGGAGCTTCCATGCTCTCTCCAGGTGACCACTCCCCCCAAATCTCCACGTGTTCACCCACCTGGTTGCTCTCCAAACCCATCCTTTTGAGTTTTTATGGAGACTTCACTACAGAGGCCTGATTGATTAAATCATTGGCCATTGGCAGTTGATTTGGCTTCCAGACTGTCCCGCCCCCCCTGGAGATCTAGGGGTGGGACTGAACGTCCCAAACCTCTAATCCCGTGATTGAGTCCTCTGACGGCCAGCCCCCACTCTTAGGTGGGGGCCAAAGTCACCTCATTAACATAACAAAAGACACCTCTGCTGTTCTCCTCACTCAGGAAATGCTGAGAGGTTTACGAGCTCTGTACCAGAAACAGGAATGGAAACCAAACATATGTTTTTTATTATAAATCACAATATCACACCATCCCTATGAATTTGTCTATTCTAGATATTTTACATGTGTAGAATAACATATTTAAAACATTTTTCTATTTCCCTTCCATTTCCTTCAGCTACTTAGATCCACATTCTATCATAGTTGATAAAATCTCCTCCTGTATAGTGCTCATCCCATTCCATTGCTCAAAGTTCCGGATTGAGAAATAATCATTTTTCCAGTATTTATTTGCCACAAGGGAGAATCTATCTGTCTTCACTCAAGTTTTGTGGAAGACTGACTGGCATTCTCTTAAGACTAGTGTCCACTGAATTGGAAAAAGTTAAATATGTTGCTCCTTCCAAAGGTTTTTTAACTTGTTCAGAAAAATTTGTAAAGATTCTTCTAGATACGTCTGTGCCTCAATTCAAGAAATAAATTGCATATAATGGAGATTTCAACACCATGAGCAACTGTGAAGGATATGATTCTTGCCAGGAATCTTGTTGTCATTCCCAAAAGTACATTGCTCTGCACTATCTGCTGTGCTATGTGTACGTCTGTTTTGTTTATGCTTTTATTTTTTTGAAATGTTTATCAGCATGAACAAGAAGGATCTAATCAGCCTGTAATGGTCTGATTCCCTCTGAGTTTCTGTTCTTTTTAAGTATAAACCTTCTCCTTATTGGAAGTGTTTGTCAGCATGAACAAAAGTGATCTTATTAGCTACATCATGGCCCACTTCAGTGCATACTGTCCTGTTCTCTCTGAAGCTTTGTACTTAACACCCTATTAAGTGGAACCTAAAGTTAATGGTCTGTATCTCCCTCTTTTTATGTAGTGACCAATCATGCACGCACTGTTATTGAATATTAGAATGAAAGTTAGAGAATAAGATCTTCCATTTCAACACGGGAAAAGGCTCCGCTCGTTCGTCTTGTTTGACAGCTTTCCACCAATATGTTTCCTTGAGAATCATCATTATTCTTGGACTTTACTGGCACATAACCCTCAAATTTCTCCCTGCCATTTTAATTAGTGGTTTCTGTTCACACTATGAGAATTCAGGATGCAGGTTTGTAATCATGTAGTTAATTAATAATAGCTCTGATGTGGAGAAAACACAATATTTTGAAATACAAACCTAGAAAATAAATGTGTACTGGTAAATAGTGGAACTAATATGGCACTGTTGCATAGCTGTGACAAAGCAGTAAATTCCCATGAAAATTATTTCAACTTGCTTAAGTTTCAAGATCCTAATATTCATATTACATTACCTGAAGGCTTAGAGTAAAGCTTTACCTCATGATTCCTAAATCTTTAAGTATTACCAGTGTGTCTGTCATTTAATAATATTATTTTTAAAAATTCTGATTCATCCATAATGCAACATAAAGAAAAGGAAATGCCATCTTAACCATTTTGTACCTTTTTTCCCTCTGTACGTGTGGCCCTGAATGACATTCAATTACCTACAGATTATTGAATTATTTTCTGAGGGATAAAAAGTATTTTCTCAGGATATACTATTTTTCAGTTATAATAAAAATATCCAGACACTGTAACTACAACCTAAATTTATACATACATCACATTAATATGATTATTATTAATAATGATATTAATCCTAATCCTAATCCTCAGGTCCTCAGAGAAATTTTTAACTAATATTCGCTCTGTTAAAAGAAATGTCAGATCTGAGCTCAAAATTGTCAATTAGGTTTAATTGTATCATATATGCTGCTTGATTTATTTGCTTATGTAGAGAAAATTATCACAGTCTAGTCGAGATATAATATCAACTATCTATTATTATAACCATGAAGGTAAATGAAAATGCGTGATGTTTCTTTGCAAAATTTAGGGAGACGGCTTTTCTAAGAACCTACCCATTGGCTCCAAGTTTTTTTCTCAGAATATTGTCTTTAATTTCTGGGATCAATTTTTATTGCAACTTAGATTTCTACCTGAAGCAGGAAATAAGCGATCCACAGTATTATTTCTTTAAAAAGTTAAAAAAAATCTCTGCAGACATACCCAAAGAAAAAATTGAAAGAGAAAAGAGGCTTGCAAGAGAGAATTCTGAGATGGAGTGGTAGAGTAATTTGATGAAGAGCGGTGTCTTCTCTTAAGATAATCAGACAAGAAAAATGTAAAATTATTTAGACTATTAATAAAAGTATCTTTTTATACATTCACTACAAGAAACATATTAATTTTTTAATATAATTGATTTAGTTGACTATCATTACTAATAGAACATTTGTTAAATGACAATTGTAATCATACAATGTCTGCTTCTATTTGATTTCCAATTAAAAGGAAATCCCCAAAATTTATAATATTTAAAAGGTCAATTAATTCAAATGATTGTTTATTCCATCAAAGAAATAACAATATTCATTTTAAAGTCTCAGACTAGAGATAGTATAGACTAGAGCTGTGTTCTCAAACTTTAGATTGTGTCAGAACCACCTGGCAGGTTTTTAAAACTCAGACTGCTGGGGCCCGCTGCCAGAGTTCCTGATCCAGTAGATACGGAGTGGAGCCTGAGAAGGTGCATTTCTACCAAATTGTAGGTGATGCTGATGCTGCTGATCCAGGCTTCAAACTTTGAGAACACTGGACTAGCATAATTAACAGTATATCTTCACACTTTATTTAAAGAAAGCCTTTTTTTTTAAAGCAGGTCATCTTAAAATTAAAAATTACTTTAGAATTGTAGTAACAGTTCCTGAAATCGCAGACATAGTTTATGTTAAATAGGGAATTCTAATTAGTTTGTGTTTGAAAACACTATAGGAGTTTAGGTTTCTCTTAAGTCACCAAGCATTTTCTTTCATGGGATAAATGGATTTAATGTTTGTTCATGGGATTCTTTGATGTTTATGAGGAATAACAGATCTGTGAAAACTCAGATTATCCAAATCATTGAATTTAAACCTGACAATCTTTCAAAATACCCAACAGTAAATTTTTTTAAAGCAGACCTCATGACTTTTACTATTATATGACCACATTGACTCATTTGCTTCATATTTCATGATAACCTGTTTTCATAGACTTACTAGGGACCATTGTTTGAAAGGAAGGAAGGAAAGAAGAAAGGAGGGAAGGAAGGAAGGAAAGAAGGAAGAAAGGAGGAAAGAAGGAAAATGAGCTGGTTTTTATAAAGCACAGAAAATGCAAAACACGCAACATCAATTAACTCTCACACCTAAAAATGAAACATCTCCAAACATTTTTCCTTTCTTGACTTTCATCCAAGAGATGCTCAGGCAGAACTGGCTTTGTGAACATGTGCTCCGTGCATTCACACACAGGGCCTCATGCTTTGAAGGTCCCTGTGCTTAGTTGAATATTCTGCTCTCATTGTCTTGAAATTCTTAATAATTTTTCAAAAAGGGGCCCCATATTTTCATTTTTCACTGTAGCCTGTCCTATACTCAGGTAAAAAATGTTAATTCAAATACTTGGTTTTCTCCTCTCCCAATGTAAATTTATACTTACTAAATAGATATCTCAAAATTTTAAAAATGAATCTTGGTATAATTATTTAAAGCCACAAATACTTCTAAGCATTTCTACACATAGGAAATGTGTTAAATGGGACAAAATAATTGAATAGAAGAGACCAAACTTAAAAAAAAAAAAAGGAAATGAACACATTTATGGTGGAAACAGCTTTACAAAGAAATGAAATTCAATCAAAGAAGAGGAAAAAGAATTTGAGCCAAAGGACTTCCAGGCTTTGGGGAAGCACATCCATGTCCACCATGGGGATGGAGATCAGATTCTTGCATGTGAGAGGAACATATTGTTGGGCAAAGTAGATCATCATTTAGTCTACTGTGAAATACACGCAAGCAGATCTAACACTTTATAAATTGTGTGTGGAGAGACTTCTGGCCTATCTGAGCCTAGATTAAATCCTCCAATAGCAAGACTGATCTACTCAATCCACACAGGCATGGCTTCCATTAGGAGGTTCTTATTATTTATTAAATCAATGCATATTTTTTTATGTTACCAGCAGAAACAACTACTATTTCTTTATTTTTATAGGGACATATTCCCTATAAATATATTCCCTATAGGGACATATAGGGACATATTTATAGGGACATATATTTTATAGGGACATATTATTTTGAGGGACAATTCAAAAAGTCTTTCTTGCAACTTTCAAAGGATCACTCTAAAGAAGAGTGTGTCTGCATCCGAGGGCAGGGAAGCAGAATGGACAGAGATGAAAGAAGTAGATAGACATTTTGTTTCCATTATAATGAACTTCCACGTCTCAAGAAAGCAATGTCCAAAGCTTTCAATACCTAATCTTCTGTTTGAAATACAGAGCACAGTAAAAATGCGTTAACCAAGGAAGAAAATACTCTAACGTAGAATATTGGGTCTCCTGTCTGAGAAGGATTTATTTTCATTAAAACAAGTAAATGAACTAAATTAAATTAAATTTACTGAATTAAAATTACTCTAGAATTTGAGTAGCAAAACTATAATTGATGAGCTTCATAAAGGGAAAAGTTATTCTACAGTACATCTTACATTTCTACGTACTTAAAATTTTATAAATAGGATTCTAGACCTTCTATTGCCCAAGAGCAATAGTCATGCAAAAGAATAATTACTCTAATTCATCTATGTTATTGTTTCTTTAAATTATGAGACTGGAGAACAGTGTATATTTTTTAAAAAAATTACATTAAAATGTACTTTGGCGAAGGATGCTTGAGAATCAAGTTGCTAAGGTTTAAATCCTGACTCTTACTCTTAGTAGTTGTGTGAATTTGGGAAAATGCTTGAATTCTTTAAGCCTCATATTGTCTACCTCTTGATAATGATAATGATAACAAAATTTCATAGAGTGTTCCTGAGAATTAAATGAATTAGTAAATATAAAGTGCTTAGAATGGTACCTAGCATTCAATAAATAATAGATTATTATTGTTTTTATTATTACCACAATATAACAGGGCCCAAGACTAACATAACAATCATGAAAGGCCACCCAGAGGAAGTGAGTTTTTAAACTGAACTTCACTCCCCCAGGAAATTTTATATGCACAGGTACTGTAACATATATTACTTAACCGGTCTCACATATGAGACTTGCAGAAAACACAATCTGTGTTTTATTCACTTTTGCATTATTGATGCAAAATTCCATGCTAAAAAAATACTTGTTGGATTGAAATTGCCAAACGACTTCAACTATCTGCACACTTGTTTCCAAATATTATAGAAAGGCTATGCTCTTTAAGGAAGGGTAAAAGAACAAGAAGTCATTAAAACTTCAGGTGTGACCGGTGAGAGACCCTAGACATCATGAGGCCCAGGCTCTTCATTAGAGAAATGAGAAAACTTGACCTAGAGAAGTCAGATTGTATGTCAGAATATATAACTAGTGAGTGCCTGCACTGAGATTGTAACCCAAATTTCTTATTCCCTCATCGATGCTGCTCACACTAACCCTGGGGATCATGACAACTTTTAGCTTCTAATCCCCAGGTGTACAAGGTTTTTGCCTCAAAACACTTATAAATGATCTTATAAAATATAAGATATATAAGGCTTATAAAATAATAGCTTTCTTTCCACTGTTCAAAATGCCTAATAAAGGGATACATCTCTAATTGCCTTGCTCTGCTGATAGAAAAATGATGTCTTTACTCTCTCAGAAGTTGTGATCTTTTTAAAAAGGAGAATCAATGTAAACCTTACTTGCAAAGGAAATGTCATCCAATGATGTTTCATCATTTTAAGTGTTATGGATATAGAAAACAAAGCAAAAACCATGAAAATTCTATAAGTGTTACTCCTAAGCATTCTTAAGTTATGAGTCAAGTGAATAGAAATGGGATACTTTCTTTTTCAATAAGAGCAACTGCATCTTGGCAAGAATTCAATTAGGGTTGGCCGTGATGAGAAATATATTTGTTTGAAATCTCACATCTTTCTGATGACTAAAGGGCATCTTGTTTTAGAGCCAGCATATATTCCCGGAATGGTTTACTTCTTTTTAGCAGAGGTCATCACAACATCTCAAAGAAAAACAAAAAGAAAACTCATCTATGATTCATTTTGATATAAGTGCTCTATTTATAAAATTTGGCAAAAATAAATTCTATAATTCATAAAATAAATTTATAATACAAAGCCAATCAAATTAGCACTCACTTGAAAGCTTTGAGGCATATTCTGCATACACAATAAAATTTCTGTTCCACTCATATCCATTTCCTTATGATAAAAACAGCATACAATCCGTCCAACTCTTAGCATCTCTACTAAGATTACCAATCTCTCTGGCTTCACTATTAGACTATATCACATTGAGAGCATGAAATCTCTAGCTCCTCAGTATATTTCTAAAACTCGCAACAATGCTGAAAAATAGCAAGCATCCATAGCATTTGATAAATGAATGAATGAATGAAGAAGTCTATGGAGATTCTCTTAACGATGAAAAATTTGTAAGCATTGTGCTTAAAATAAGGGCCTGAAAAAAAGTCTGATCTCAACTCAGCCCAAAGCTCTCCATTTACTAATAGGGAACGATCTCCAAGACATGTTGGAAAGAAAGAAAAGTCAAAATGAATAATATGTAGAATGTGCTACGACTGTAGTTATAGAGGAAATGGGAATATGTAGTTATATTTGGTATTTATTCATGAAAATTCTGGAAGTAATTCTAATAATTTTTACAAATTTTAATTTAAAAAATTAACATACAATAATTTTACAAAAGGAAATAAAAGTGTTACCTGCATGTGCTGCATGCGAGAGAAGAAGGATGTCTATAGAAACACAAAGATGACAAGGAAGTACTATTCTACATAGAATTTAAAGCATTCACATTTGAATTTTGTGAAAGAAATATCTATTCAAATAAAATTATTAAATGAAATCCTCAAGTAGGATATACTGAGTTTGATTAACACAGGTAAGTTTCTAAGAAGAACAGCTTTAAAGATAAATTTAAACTACCTCCTATTTATTTATTTATTGAGAGGAAGATCAGCCTTGCACTAACATCTGCTGTCAATCCTCCTCTTTTTGCTAAGGAAGAATGCCCTGAGGTAACATCCGTGCACATCTTCCTCAATTTTATATGTGGGACACCTGCCACAGCATGGCTTGATAAGTGATGCATAGGTCTGCGCCCAGGATCCGAACCACAAACCCCGAGGCTGCTGAAGTGGAGTGCGAGAGCTTAACCGCTGTGCCTCCCTTAATTTATTTATATGGCAATTCTCATGAACCACAATTATCCTCAATGCTTTCTCCCTCTGCTCCCAGACACCATCAATGTTTACCTTAAAGTTCTGATAAAAATCCTTTCCCTTTGCTGAATTTCACCTACTACTTGCTTTCTTGTGGATATCTACCAGCAATAGCCAGCAGTTCCCATATATGCATCTTCCGGCTATAGACACTTCCTGAGACTCACTGATTTTGCTTTTAACACTAGAACCCTGAAATTTGAGTAGGAGGGTTTTGCATTACAGGCCACAAAGTGCACTAGAAAATCAGACAGGAGTGCCTAGAGATTTTATATTTTAGGTAATAGAATTTAACATTTTTTAAAATTTTTATTTATGTGCTGTTTAACAAATTGCCTCTTTATGAACCTAATAGACTTATAACTGAGAAATGTTTTGCTCAGTTGGATCATCGAGTCAGGAGATAACATGATATGATGCAGAGGTTCGATTACATCAGCTCTTACAAGATCTCATTTGTGCAACTTCGTAGACATTGTGCAACATTTAGCAGTCCTTGGGCCTGGGAAAAGAGACTTAGAAATACACTCTGACATAGAGCATGATGTCTTTT
Organism: Equus quagga; assembly: GCF_021613505.1. Classification (NCBI taxonomy): domain Eukaryota; kingdom Metazoa; phylum Chordata; class Mammalia; order Perissodactyla; family Equidae; genus Equus; species Equus quagga. The sequence goes on from NC_060275.1 coordinate 110,531,785, forward strand.
TTCCAGTTTAAAGAAATGTTATAAGGAAGAGAGATAATATAGATTGCTCACAGTTGAATGCTCTTTGAGACAAATGAATTCATTTTATATCGATACAAACAGAAATTTGTTTATTCTGTCTTCTCTGACACTCCACTCCCTGAAAGAAAAGGGAATCACATTTAAAAATAGATTTTTGAGAAAACAAAACTTTTATATGTGCTTTAATAAAACATTATATTTTGAATAATCCAACAGTACAGAAATGCCACTTATCTGTCCAGTTCATCTGTTCTAAAAGATTTTTTTTTAATCTCAGGAACACTTTATAGCATTAAAACATATTGAGGGGCCAGCCCAGTAGCGTAGCAGTTAAGTTTGCGTCTTCTGCTTTGGCAGCCCAGGGTTCACAGGTTCGGATCCCGGATATGGACCTACACACCGCTCATCAAGCCGTCCTGTGGGGGGCATCCCACATATAAAGTAGAGGAAGATTGGCAGTGGATGCTAGCTCAGGGCTAATCTTCCTCAAAAAAAATTAAAATTAAAAAAATATATTGAGATTGAAAATACAAAAATTCTTTTGTTTTTGTTATGTATATTGATATCTACCATATTGGAAATTAAAATTTAAAAATTTAAAAATATTTATTAATTCATTTTAAATAATAATAATAAATACATTTCACGTTAATGTGAATAAGATAACTTTATTAAAAATTATTATATTCTACTATACCCCTTTCAAAAAAAAAGAGAAAGAAGAGGGCAATCATTTTGCAGTTTCGCACATTTCTTTAATGTCTGCCTTAACATACCCCAGTAGGGTCACCATATTTGTTGTACATTCCATCTGTGGCTGCTCATATGCATGTAGCTGGAAAAAGGAGGAGTATTTAAAAAGAATTTTTAGATAATTGTGGATATTTTTCTTTGCTTCTACAATAAAGTTTGACAAGTTGTAGTTTCTTAAAGATTAAGTGCAATGCAGAATCTGACTTTGATCAATGTACTTTTTGTACTCTGTTACATTAAAATCCACGTTCTTGAACTCTGAATGGATCTTTTACCCATGTACAATTTTGTAAAATCATTTATGGGTCATTTGGAAAATATTGTACACTGAGTTATGCAGAAAATTGAAATGTTCACACATTTCATTATATGATATCAAGACATCACATTTGTTAATATCACCAATGAGCCCAATAGAAAAGTCTAAGAATCAGAAATCTCTCAAGTTCACGGTGATGGATACAAGTTTTCAAAAATTCTAATTTTCACTTGAAATGTCCGATATTATCGTTGGCAACAAATTCTGTCAGTTGCTGTCCTTGAAGTGGCAATCTCACTTCATTGAAAAAGAAAATATCTTTCAAACACTCAAGTCTGAATAACTGTTGTGTCTGTTAGTCTTTGTTTAAAATAAAAATGGTGTTCCATGTCAGTGATTGTTTAACAGAAAAATAGTTTTCCATGAAAAAACAGCTAGTGGAGCTTACAACTCAAATCATTGCACAAATATGTCTACTCAAGACAAATAGCATACTTCATTTTGCAACAAATGCTCTTAGTTTGTACTTCCTGTTTTGTCACACAGAATTTCAAAAAAATGTGCACTCAAGGGGTCACCCAAAGTGTTATTCTCCAGAATAGTAAAGAGAATAAAGGGAAGCTTCTAATTAAAGCAGTTATAAAATGATACAATATTATTTTGTAAAGTGAGGTTTTACTTACATTCCTCTTCACTGCTTTCTATGATACATTTACTTCCTTTTTTGTCAAAATCAAAAGTATTCCCAAAACCTAGTTCCATAAAGGAAAACTTAAAGCTTAAATTTTTAACAGAATTGTTCAATCTTCTATCATGTTAGTGGTACAAATACTCAGTCTCTTAAGGTGATTAAACTGTTCTTTTCTTGGACATAGAACGCAGATCTGATTTTAGTATTAACAACTTATCACATACGTTAGTCCTCTGGGTTATATTATACATGGAGTTTACATTTCTGTAGACATTTTTAAGACCTGCATCGATGGGATTAAAATGCTGAGAGTGAGCAAAAGTTTCTAATTAGCACTAATTTTCCAGCTAGCTTCAACTACAGCCAAAATTCACTAAAGAATTTCAGCAGTATTCAAAAAATTATTGTGTGGACATCTTCACAATTCTTTCACATTCTATTTCTATCTCCTTATAATTAAGCCATTTGATTCCTTGTTTAATTTGAATTCTTTTTAATAAAGTGTATTGAAGTTCTCAGATTTATGCTGAAATAAAGTGAATAAAATAAGTGAATACATAGGGTAATAGAAGTATTCGTTGTAACTTTGTTAATTGGTTCAAACTATCTAGGTTTGTTTCATACAAATAACTGTTTCTGTTCTGGGAGAATTTATGAGAAATTGTTAAATTATGTTCTTGAGAAACAGGGAAGAGTTGAGGTCAGATAATGAGTTGGAGAAAAGTTTACAGATCAGTTCTCCCAGAGAGAGTATAGGCTAAAGCGAGCTAAGGTTTGTTCAATTTTGACTGTGGGTTGAAAGATAAAAAGAAAGAAATTTCAGTTACCATTTTAGGGTTAGTAGAAACAAAATAGGTGGAAAGTATGAGAAACTTGGAATCTGATATTTTCCCTTAAATGACCTAAATTGTGCCATGTTAAACACAGAATACATTTTTTCGAAGGCATAGCAGCAAGAGCAAACAGCTACAGAGTTTATTTCAAGCTAATGGTTTTAAATCATTTATTATTTTACTGAATTGTTATCTGGGGAGTTAATTTAGAACAGTATTTGTCTGTGTGTGTAGTGCTGGCGAGAATCCCCGTGGATGAATGTAATAGAAGAGCATCTCACTGGGAAGCAAATGATTTTACTCTCTCTCCAGCCAATCAGAATGCTTCCAACAGCCCGAGTGTGGAGCATGGCTTGCCAGGAAGCAAAATAACAGTGGCACAGAATGCTGAGCCTTCCTTTTGAGATGATAATTAGTCATAAAATTCACACTGCAGTCAAAGTAATTAATGATCAGGAATTGTAACTTACAGGCTACATCATTTGGGAAGGAGTAAATAATCAGACCAAGATGCTGGATTTAGGATCTGCTTACCAGATGGTAGTCAACCAGTACCCAGCCCACGTTTGCCTTGGAAGACTTCAGAACATATGTGCCTTTAGCATCCTCTAGTCCTCATGAGTCCCCACAATATCATGGTAATTGCATTTCTTCCTCCTTTGTCCCCATGTTAGGCTCCTGAGAACTCTGCTTTCTAGAATGGTAACTGGAAGGCAATTTTCTGACAAAGTCTATTTAATAAAACCATAAGCTGCCTAAGGACATGTTAAAAACTGATTTCTGATTCTTTTAGGAAACTATACATTTAGCAATGCACTGGCTTTATTAAATGAAAAGACCATAAACTCAAATTTTTTAAAATAGAAATAATGATAACGATAATATGTTCTATCATACATACAATGTGTTTTCCTTGTTAAGGAAAAAATGCACACCTGAGTGTCTTAAGATTTTTGGTGAGTAGCCTTTTTTTTTAATACATGACTTCTGTCCCACAATATTTAACTTTGTGCTTCTTAGGATCATACGTGACCAGGAAGAGTAGCAAGAAACCTAATCATCACAGAGTCTTTTATGTATATATGATAATTACAAGAGTGTATATGTGTGTGTAAAAATATATTACAGAAATATTTTTTAAAACCTCACGATTTATTTCCCCTTATAAGTAAACTAAGTCTTTGATTCTAGACCATTCTTTTACCAATGGTAGACTTCAGTCCCAGAATCTAGAAGAGTCCAGAAATTAGATCAATTCTCCTTCAAGTACCAGCAAAAATCTAGAAAATTCTCTGAGGACTCAAGGACCCATCTCCCTCCAACATCTACACACCTATTCCTTTAGGTCACCTCCTTTCCCAGAAGCCCGGGTCCCATTTTGAAGACAAAGCAGAGAACAGAATCTTAAAGAGTGAGATATTAAATCTGTAGAAACTAATGATTCATTTAACTGGGCTGAGTAAAATACTCTTTTAAGTTTCTAAGTTTGTTGGAATGGACTATGCTTATTTATTTTCCCTCTATCACCTACTAGGCAGGTGACTGAGAAAATAGCAAAGTTTCTTTGTACACCGAAGTTGTAGTGCTATCAAGTTTATGATCAGAAAGCATTCATAAGGTAACAAAATGAGAAGAAAGAGATGAAAAGAAGGATAAGAGCAAAGGAAAGAAGAAGGAAAATAACTAATTGCATGTGCCTCATAACGATGTTTCAGTCAACAATGGACCTCATATAAGGCAGTGGTCCCACAACATTAGTACTGCATTGCCCAGGGGTGCAGTAGGCTATACCATCTAGGTTTGCGTAAGTAATGTAGGGGAGGAAGAAATTTTCATCTACCCTTCTAGGTTCTTGTGACTGGTGTAAGAATTAAATTGACATGAGATAGATTAACAGGAAAAAAACCAAACAGAGGTTCAATAACATGTATACATGGGAGAATCCCAGGGAAACTGAGTAATTCAACAAAATGGCCAATGCTCTCACCTTAAATACCATCTTCAGCTAAAAATAAAAAGAAGTGTGGGTAGGGAGAATCAGAGACTGCAAAAGGAAGGAAAGCAATTCACAGGTGTCTTCCTGTGAAAAGGAGCAAACATTTGGAAAACAAGTGGTTGGCCCCGCATGGAAACAGAAAAACACAGAGGGAAGCCTGACAAACAGGCTTTTCTAGGTTCCTCTGTGTCTATCAGTCACCCGGTTCATGTTATGCAAGGTAATAGCTCACTTCCTGAGACAATTTTTTTTCCTGAAGTCTTTTAGGCAGTAAAGGGGTAAGTGACAAGAAAAACTTTCTGAGTCTTTTGTTTTTTAAAAATAATCAGCCCAAAATAACCTTCATGTTAAAGAGACACATTTTGGGGTGGCAAGTTTTGTTCCCCTTCAGTATCTTCTATGTTTGCACACAATGAAATTGCCTAATGACGCGTTTCTCAGAACATATCCTTGTTGTGAAGGGATGCGTGACTGTAGCAGACTCCTATGTCATCTCCCACAAATTTCTCTTTGCCTCCGCTTTACAGTTCATGTTCAAGCAGTTATGTTTACCTTCAGCTATTTTGATAGCCTTCCTCTATTCACCTCAGGTTTCGTGTTATTTTGTACTCTGTCACCTTTGGGCCTCAACACATTCCAGAAGTTCCTTTCTCATTATGGCTTTCTCTATGGCTTCCTTTAAGTTGCTGAGCTCTTTATAAATTCCATCTCCAGTATGAGTGACTATTGATCAAGATGACTGTGCAGTGGCTTCCAGCTGAAATGTTCCAGAGGCAACAATTGGCAAGCTTTCTCAAAAGTAATTGTGGTAGCCTATGAGTCTCACATCAAAATATGATACAATATTCATTAATTTTGAGTTACTTTTGACAATGCTCTTTCTCCAGTGCATTTGACCAGTGAATAGAGGCTATGGAAAAAAAGGAACAAAATGCCTTAACTGTCCATGCTCAATGTGCAGTTAAGTAATTCCAAGATCTAGAAGTTGAGTGGCCATCATGAGCTTCTTTGGTTTTTTTTCTGGAAGTTCTTTTCAATAATTGGCTAGAAATTTTTATGAAACCTTGCACTCTTCAATGGCTATTGATGCTATCCTTCACCCAAGACAGGAAATGGCAAGGTGGTTGGCAGAGAGGAGTGTAGAATGAGCCTGGAGAGATTAAAAAGGGCAGATTACTGAAGACATTTTAGTTGGGGGACTTTCTTCTCTAGACGGAAGGGGAATGATGAAAGTCTTTTAAGGAAGAGAAAGATCTTATTATTTCATTTAAGAAAGAACATGAAAGAACCAATGAGGAGGATAAATTGGAGAGGTTAAGATTTTTTTGTTTTTTTTTTTAAAGATTTTATTTTTATCCTTTTTCTCCCCAAAGCCCCCTGGTACATAGTTGTATATTCTTCGTTGTGGGTCCTTCTAGTTGTGGCATGTGGGACGCTGCCTCAACGTGGTTTGATGAGCAGTGCCATGTCTGCGTGCGCCCAGGATTCGCACCAACGAAACACTGGGCTGCCTGCAGTGGAGCGCGTGAACTTAACCACTCGGCCACGGGGCCAGCCCCAAGATTTTTTTGTTTGTTTGTTTTTGTTTTTGTTTTAAAGATTGGCA